>NW_010257737.1:1773-2674 GCF_000690775.1 Eurypyga helias
GGCGTGTTGGGGACACGGAGCAGCAGTGCCTGCATACTCCATGCTCGAGCTAGCGTCACTCCAACACCTCATCTCGCCCACCCATGGCACACTCTCCTCGGAGCACTGCACGCACAACCCAGGTCCAAAGCCTCAAGGGACCTGTGGGACTTCACCAGGGAGCTGGTAACAGGGACTATTCCTCAGGCCTGCACCCTCCCTGGAAGCACACACTCACCTCCTCCAGGCCACGCCAGAGCAGCAGAACCCTCCTCTGCTGGAAGGGGTCTGTGCTTTGGAGCAGAGGGGAGGGAAAGCAGGATGGACCTGCTGAGACCAGCCTGTGCAGCATGAAGACGGAGGCCCCACAGAGCCCAACGGAAAAGGGAAACCAAGAACAACCTGTGGAGTGGGGATGCTGAAATGTAGAAACAAAAGAAGGGCAAAGAAAGAAGAGTTCACCAGGGTAAGGAGGCAAAGAGGCAAATGCACAACAAGGCTGCAAAGGCGCAGCACACCCTGCATCCAAAGAGCAACTGCAATCTCTACCAACAGTTCCAGACTTTATCTCCTGCATGCTTCCCAACCCCAGAGAGAGCGTTTCCAGTTTCTGGTGAGGAACAGTGATTTGAGGAGCGTGAGCACAATCAGTGCTCTGTGCTCTTGTAACGAAGCACTGAAAAAACTCCTCCTCAGGTTTGGCCTCCATTTCCTCAACACAAAAACACACAATAGCTGTGCCAGTCACTGAATTCCCAGGTTCTCTGAGTGGAAGGATATTATGCCCACACCCAAACTTTATTTTCCACACATTGCTGGGGTGTGAGAAGTGGTTACATAAACGCAGTATTTCCTAACCAGCCAAGGAGAACCACCCACTTTGCCTCCACCCACACCAGAATGGCATTTTCCCTGATGAGGG
>NW_010257737.1:2697-12646 GCF_000690775.1 Eurypyga helias
GCTCTGGGCCCTCTAGAATACCTCCAAGCAAGTAGGGAGAAGAGAGTAGGTCCTCCACAACCCCCACATCAGCAGGATTGCTACCAACCAACCTTCCCCTCAGACTGTCATACGACGCGGTGAAAAGGAACGGTGTTTTTCCCACGATGACGTTTGCACTGAGGAATCCTTATCTCCGATGCTGGTAAGAAATGGAACTCTGGGGGTGCTGTAGTAGAAAAGAATGCAGGATCTACCCTGGGCAAGGCTGCCCAGGCTCAGGGGTGTACCACAAAGAGCATGCAAGCCACTTGGGGGGCACTGCAGAGAACCAGCTGCCTCTCCCCACCCATGGCTCAACTGGTAGCACTGGGAACAGATGACAGCAGCTGCAGCCAGTTCTGTAGTGAAGTACTATGTTTAGTGATGTACCTTCATTTGCAAAGGAGTGTGAGGAGGTTAAATCACTGAGGGTAGCTTTTCCTATCTGCATATCAACGGCAGCAATTAGGTGACTGAAACAAAGAAGCCATACGCTACTGGAATCCAGTAGAAAAATTTCAGAATATACCAAGCTCTAAGCCAGACTATAAAGGTGCGTCTTCCAAACTCCTTTCTTGACCTAGAAAGTGGGCCTTTGCTACAGCAAAGCTTCGCCCAAAGATACAAAGAAAAGCTAAGTCATCAGTTTTTACAAATCCTAACAAAAAAATTAAGACCAACTGCTCTATTATATTTTCCATTGGAAGGCAGATGTTGTTTCATGAAATACAGAAGAATGGGACCTCAAACCTAACACTTAAACCTCCAGCAGAAAACACCCCCAAATTTACTACAAGTTTTATCTGCCAAAATTACATAAAGGTGCAGGCTAGCAACCCACCTTCAGCGTTCCAGTTAGGAGAAAGACTGAGCTCCCATTTGTGAGGGGCATTGCTCTGCATTAGTTACTGAATTAGTCCCATCAGTGGCTTTTAAAGGGAATGTTACAGACTCAGCCTTGCCCAGGAGATCTCACAGCATTCAGTAACGCACTAATATGGCATCCAAACATACACACCCCAAATACAGTCTCTAAGTTTTACCTTAGCTTTTCACAAATTAAATATCCCCTCCAAAAAACAAAGCCACCCAAACAACCCTGTAGTTGCTCCTTTCATCAGCATGCATTCTCACACTTCTCTGCATGATGGTTTCAGCTAAACCTTAAGCTCCACCACCAAGAAATACCTTTCGGTTTTCTTTAAAAATAAAAAACCCGACACCAGCATAACAAAGTGATGCCATTTTCAACTCTCAAATTTTGCTGATTGCCCATTAACTGGTGTTGTTACAAGATACTGATATTACCAGTGTAAAACTTGAAGATCAAAAAGTTTCGGATAAGAAGCAGAGAAATAAATAGAGATTTCCCAGACAGCTAAGAAAGTAAAGTTAGCTGCAAAAATCTCCAAGGAAAAAGAAAATAAGTGTTTAAAATGAAATAGGATTAAACTGACAATGCCAGGAAAAGCAGTTTATGAAAAAAATGCCTTCCCCCAGAAAAAAACCCTATACTTGCCAACAGAAAGCAGCAGACTTAAGTGACTCAGTGAATGGGTTCTACCCTTCCCGGCTGGATTTTTGGTAACTGACGGACCCCTCCACCCGCTCTCACGCGTGACCCTTCCAGGCATCAGCAGCAGGTCTGTGCTAAGGCAGGTTTGTTCTGATCCTCTCCTTGGTTTTGTGGAGGAGCTCAGCAGTGGGGAAAAAAAAAAACCCAAATACTTCATCTGCTCCATATAAGCAGAGAGTAAACGTCATGCTGATGCACAGTTCAGCTTCGGTAGGAGGCTGCTAGATGGCAGTTTCCATCTTCAGAAAATACAAAGCGTTTCCTGGGTTATTGCTGGAGAACGCACACTGTCCTTCAAACAAAAACCAGAGTTGGCAAAAATCAAGTTGTTAAGGATCCACTTCACCTCTGCGTGCTTAGAAAATGAGTGAAATGCCGAGCTAACGAGACAGGGACTGCTTTTGTCTTACAGACCTACCACAACGGGCCACCGAAGGCTCTCTTGTTAACACAAATATTTAACAACGAAGAAAACCGGGCAAAATTAATACTCAGAGGAATGGCATCTGTGACAGGGCTGAGATCTAGTGCAGAAGTTCCATTTGCAGCAATCCCTCCAGGGCCGATAGGAAAGACAAAGCATCTTCAATGCACCGAGTTATTAATTCCTCCACGGTGAAGACTGCCCCAAGGAGCATTTCTGATTCCCAACCATTACTTAAACACAGGTGCACGCTACTACCCTGAAGTTTTACACATTCAGGATCTACAAAAACCTCACAGGGCTGTTGCAGACCAGCGCAGTACCCTCACACTTCATAACCACCATCGGGGGGGATTCCCTCCTCTCTGTGTGTGGATGTCAAATTATGATGTGTAAATTGTTGCTTCTTGGCATAAAGTGTCAAAGAAACACACCTGGCCATTTAAAAGTTAATGATTTCAAGGAGACTCAAGTTCTTGGATGCGTGATTTCCTACTGCACAGTAAACAAGGGCACACAACTCCACAAGAATTTCCTGAGAAAAGCAGCTGCCTACACAAACTCCATTTAAATCATCTCCTGTTGTGATGCAATTGTTCTAAATACGGTATTTCACCAAATATTTAAGGGATTCAAGATAAAGAGCATTAACCATTAATAGCATCTTTTCACATGATTACATCAAGCTGCAGAGACACAGCAAGTCATTAGGTTCTCATTTGGATCTTTTGAGTCCTAGGTGTAAGTTTATAAGTTTATAAGGAGAAGTTTCCTGTTTAGGAAACTCACAAATTCCTTGGAAATCTCTGAATCAGGTCTTCAAGCTGCTACAGAAGATGGAGGCTGCTTAAGATTTAAGTGAAAAACAGGAGCTCTGTTTCTACCATCCTGAGGGTATCTCACAAAAGGATCCCAGAGTTTTGATTCTTGCAGCTGGAGGCCTCTGTGGAAATTACCACAACTTGGTGTCATCCAACTTGCAGAGCGAGTTGTACTGTACTGCACAGGTATCTTTATTTCAAATAACATGAAGTGAGAAAACACGTTCAAAGCAAGCGTTTCAAGCAACGCTTGTGGCTTTAAATATTCTTTTTAGGGAAAAACAGGTCTCCAGCAAGAAGCACTTTCTCATTGTCTAAGCAGAAATCTGTAACCAAACTGGTTTAGGCAAGTTTTTTTTCCAGCATCACTTTTATATAGTTCAACTTGCAGCAGCTTTTCCTCTTTTGGAAAAAAAAAAAAAATCACATTTGAGGCAAGCTGCCCAGGAATGCAGATAATTGTAAAGCGTACAATGGCAGAGAGAGATGCCATTTCACCTTCCCTTCATCAGCTACAGAGTGCAAAGCAGGAGAGACAGCACCACTCCCCTGCAATACCCAACCGCAGCAAGAACAGATGGACAGGGACAACACCTTAATTCTGTCTCAACCACAATTCTTTCCATTACAACTCCCAGATCGCCAAACTGAAAACCCAGTACAAGGGTGGTTTTAAAAGGCCATTAAGTACTTCAGACACGTGATGGCCAGTCTCACCTCACTCCTGCAACCAAGCATTTTGATCAGGAACACTATGACAGGATCCAAGCAGCATTTCAGAGGATGGCTCCAACGCCACTCACTTCCCAGTAAAAGTCCTTCAGCGATAAGAGAGTCGCTGTGCCTCTTCAGAGCAAGGCCAGAATTTTATCTGGCATATTTTGTTATTAAAAGTAACCAAAAAACCCCAGTCACATAGGTCAGCTCCAAAGCAACTTTTCATTAGTCTTACATCAAGTACAACAAGAGAAGGCAGCATCCTCAGAAAGTGGATGCACAAACCAGCAGTTTGCACCACGAGGAAAGTTAAATCCTCTGAAGAAGGAAGATAAACTGGCTTCTGAGCCAAGTGATGAACTGTGCCTTCTCCCCCCACGCGTTATCAACTGACCTAATCACAGGAATTCTGCCTTCCTAGGGCCTCAGCACCAGGGGTGGGTAAACACCTCCCTTTATTAAGGTCAGGTGGCCACAATAATCAGCTTCAACTGTCCACAGCCCATCTCTGATGGCTTGAAATTCCCCCTTCACAATCACAGCTATATTTAATATATAAATCACAAATTCAATTAATAGCAAAGCTTAGAATGAATCTAGAATGATTTCAGATAGGAACATTCACAGATCTCGTACTTACATTCACAGATTTAAATTAATATATTTAATTATAAAGAAAGGAGCAGAAAAACAATCTAGCCAACTGCAGCCACCTGTGCTCAGCTACACATGGCTTTAAAGATAAGTTTGCAGTTTTTGTCAGTCCTTGTTACCAAAAAAATGCTACATAATTCTTCCTTAAGGCCCAGACTCTTTAGCCACGCGTTGAAGTAACAAACAGAAATTTGGGTTCTGGCAGTGCCACAAAGCAGAAAGATATACTAATTACACCAGAACTTACTCAAAGGCAGGCGGTCTAGAGAGTCATGCAAATCCTATCATTATGCAGGCATTATTCAATTTAATTTCGGAGATTATACCAATCATAAGATTCCCTTTGACCGATTTGCACAGATGGGATTTTTCCCTGCCTTCCCTGCAATTAAACAAATTAAGCAGTATTTAGATTAGCAACTTTATCATTGTGGAAGAATAGATTTATTAGCTAAATTAATCTTTAAAGAGTGAAGAAGAGATGCTTCTGATTTAGCATCTCTTCCCAACACATTACCTTGCGTGACAAGTCTGTGACATAAGAGCTTATGGCCTGTAAAATAAAAAAAAAATTGATGCATCAGCTATCTTCATCTCAAAAAAGGGAAAAAAAGAACATGTAATTCATTAGAGGATTCGTTACAGCCATCAGCATTTGTATAGGAGTAGCTTTTAATGAAATTAATAAAGCAGTATGAACATTACTCGAGCTGTCCCGACGTCCCATCCTAACAAGGATGGTCAGGTATCAAGCGGCACTGCACTTCCAAGGTTGCAACAGATTTTGGTCAATACAGGTCTCAGCCATCCTCATCCATTTTTTGTCACTTAGACACCACTCACATGGAAAATCAACTCTTTTGTTAATCTAACAATGTGATGTCTTAAAGAAAACTTGGGTTTCACACACTGAAAATTCATTCCCTTGCCCTTTGAGCAGCATTTCCCAGGCTGAAGGCATGAGTACTTGAAGACCAGGCAAGAAGCAACCCTTCTTCCATCGCTACATCTTTCTACTTCCTCCAATCTCGCTTGTTCCTTTCCCTTTCAGTTCTGCAGCTCCAACCTGCTTTTCAAGGCCTCACACATGCGCTTTCATCCGTTTTACTTGGCGTTCATTTCCTTATCAGACACAAAGGACAGATGGACAGGCATTAAGGAATTTTATCTTCTGTCAGAAGAGGGAACAGCCAAGTTCAAAACTGTCACAAACCAGCAATGACTGGATCAGCAGTAGGATTTTGACATTAGACCAACAGCATTAGGCTGAGAACACTGGCAACAGAAAAGCTTATATTTATCTCAGTCTTGTGTCTTATTTAAAGACACCTCAATTAACAGAGTCTTCCTAGTCGATGAAGCTGATGATGCGCTTGCCCCGTTCATTAAAAAGCTGCAAGTTCACAGTACATTCCTAAGACACAAAACAAGCCTTGCAGCAAATCCAGGGAGGGTCCAGCTGATATTCCTAACACTTCCACACGAGCAGAGAAAAAATAAAATTAAAAGTATTCTTTCTTTATACATCAGAAAACAAGAAACAGAGACAAGCCCATTAAAACCACAGGGAAGAGCAGTAATTTAAAAACACCCGTAACTTCAAATCTTCCTATTTTGACAGCTACAGTTAGCAGCAGATTGATTATTTCCACCTGAAAGATAAAAACATTCTACTGAAGTAATTTGATTTTCTCAGACTTTGTGAATATTAATAAGCCCATTATTTTATTGCTATTGTAATAGTTCTTATGGATGGAAATACCAATTAAAAAAGCTATCCACCCAACACACGTCCTGCGGCTGTGGCGCAGCGGTCTCGGTGCTGGCTGTACCGCGCTGCCTTAAAAACAAGTAGATAACACGATGCAGTGTTGTCAAAGCATAACAGGAATCATTTAGATTGTAGATCATTAAAAAAAAAAAAAGGCAAACACAAAAAACCCACATGAAAACATGTTCCACTTAGGTCTCAGTCCACTGTTTTTCACCTGGCAATAATAGGGGTATTTTTCCTTTGTTTCTAACGCAGCTTGGTAGTTACACAATTTTCCTCTCTACTTTGTGCATAAGCGTTCCTGAATATCTCGGGACAATCTAGCTGTAAGCTCCACGTTGCTTTACATTTTCTAGCCTGCAAAAGTCCAAGAACTTATTTCCTTGCTTACAAAACCTCCAGAGCCCGCAGGACCGTCTCCGATTGACTGACGCATTGCTAATTTTCCTATCGCAGTTACTACAGTAACACGCCAGCTCAACAACAAAAAAAGGCTTATTTCAAAATATTAAGAGAAAACAAAAGAAACACAACTCAGGCACACCAAGACATGCCTTGAAGTTGTGAGTGAGCTGCTCTTTGTTATTCCGATACCGGACCAGGAGACTTAAATGCTGTCCTCAGCTCTTACAGGAGGGCTGTTGCTAGTGGGTATGACAGATAACCAGTGGTGATGCAACAGGATGGACAAGATAGGCGTTGCAGACAGGCTGCAAGATTCCTGAAGTACAAGAAGGGAAAAAAGGGCAAACAACCAGCAGTTCTTCACCATCTCCCAACTTGTGGTTTGTAGGATTTCAACTCCAATGGGAAAACTCCCAGTGCAGCTCAGAACTCCCCTCAGGGCAACATCACTATATGGTAGGTGGAAGCTGTGTGGTTTCATCCTGGAAAGCAAGTCAAAGGAGACACACGCAAAGCAAATATACTATCAAACTTGGCAGGACTATCCTTGCACATACTTCTGGTTAACAGAAGAAATAGCTGTTTGGCTGGAGAAACTCTTATACCAGCTGAATTACAGAAGCAGGCCCCGCTGTGCTAGACGCTGCGCGTGCACACAACAAATAAAACCAAACAAATAAATAAAGCCATCTCTGGTTGAAGTCACCTAGGTGGAAATGCAAAATACCAAAATGAAGACACTAGCTTTGTTGTACCAGCCAAATTGCTGGCTACTCTCCTCCCATTGTATCACTCTAATGAAAATAGTGTAATAGAAAAAAACCCACTCATATTCTACCTTTGATATATACGTAGGTTATGATCTCTTACAGCTTGGCTGCCTGTATTTGGGAGGAGAAAGGGTCTTGCACCGCAAAGAAAGACTGAAGATCAGCAGGACGATACTTTAATAAATTAAGGACACAAATGCAAGTCAGCAGTGGTAGCACTGAAGGGCACCTATATTTTTCCCAAGTCATGCTGCATTCTGTCCTTAAAATCCACGCAACTCCTCCGTATGAGTCTACGTGTACATAGCAGCACAGAAAGAAAAATCTGAGGAGCATATATGCTGCTTTACAATGTATATAAAATGCAAATTACAGGATCTGCATACCTCCAAGCAGGATAAAAGGTAGCAGAAGCCGGTTTCACCACCGCCTACTGCAGCTGGGGGCAGCTTGGGGAGGGAGGACTGAGAGAACAGCCTGCCTGCTCCTGGTACAGCCTGGGGCATCCCTGCTGACCTCTGCCGCACGCTGCCTGGCACGTAAGCAAACGCTTTGTGCGACCTCTCCTCGGCACTGACAAATTAAAACCAAGTCCTATAAAACTAAATGGAAAAACAAGACTAGCTAATAAACTGGCCCTTCAGAACATTTGCATACGTAATGAGCCGTGGCCGAGTCGCAGGCAACTGATGCACATGACATCTTTATTCACTCTGGATGCTGGTCTGTGGCCAGTAAGGTGGTGAGTGGTCTATCTTCTTGTCATAGCTTACTGGTTCATCTTACTTTGAGCTGCTAGCCAAAGAAGAAAAGCGCACTATTTTTACCATGTATGACTACCTCAGATTTACTTTTCTTTGCACTGCACGTAAATTTAGGTGTTCAAAAGGTTTAAGCAGTAATCTCTCGAGAACAGCTCTAATTCTTGCTAGCCATGTGAGTAGCAGGGAAAAAAAATGTCCAGGAGAGCCCAAGTTTTACTGCAGTCCTCTTGCTTGTTTTGTTCTTCAGCAAATATTTATATTAGCTCTTAAGAAGGGAGGCTGCTGATACACAGCCAGAGTCTTGCATTACATATAATTATGTCACAGTCTCTTATAACAATGATACTGAATACTCCTGTGCATGTAACTCAGAGCAATTACAAAGATTTATTTTTTAAAAGCACCTCCAGATATATAAATAATACATTCTAGTAGGCCATCAGGAAGTCCATAATTTTCTCTATTGTACTGACAGAAAGCAGCACCGCGGCCTGTTGCTGCAGATAAAAGAATCCCTACTATTCTCCACATGCTTCCTACAGGCAATGCTACTTTCTCCTTCTCTTGGAAAGAGGATTTCAACCTTATTTGCCTCAAATCTGAACTAAATCAAAGCCTTAAGATTTTAAGTGTGAATAGAATATTTCCTAAAGTTCTAGATTATGATTTACAACTCTTGGGTTATACCTTAAGTTCATCCAGCAGCGTAAAGGAAAGCGCCTCCCTCCCCAAGGGAGGGAACCGCCCCAGGCACGTGCCATGGCCACCCTGCCACAAGCTGCAGGCATCAATCTGGTTTTGCCAGTGTCCTGAACAAGACTAAAAGTGAACTAATTTGAACCCAAGTTATCTATTCTGGCTTAACATGAACTGCTAGATGCAAAACTAAAAACTACTTGATGTTTACATGGGTACTAAACATGCCTGAAACTAATATTCCTGCGCCTGAGAAGACCCAAGGATTCCTCACATCCCTAGACAACGCCTGTATCAAAACAGTGTGTTCCCATCTGCCAGTTTCAAGCTCTTGAAACACAGCCTGTAATATTCCAACCCCGTCATTAGATGAACAGTATGGGTGGCAACACCTTGCCTGTGGAAACCTGGCATCCCAAAGATGCCAGTCTTCACTCCAGAGGTCTAAATAAGTCATCACGGATAGGTTCTGTCCCCTCCAATTAGGTCTTTAACTCTTTGACAACACCCTCAGCCACACTACCCAATTCTCAAGCAGTTACCCCTCCTCTGCTCTAATGGAGAAGGCAGATTTCAGGAATTACTGTGCTCCTTGACTTCATCCCTCAGGGGTCAGGGAGTAGAAAAACAAATCAGCTCTGGAAATCGCACTTTCATCCCTAGTTTTCAAAGCAACGGCAAGATTTGGTTGGAAATCTACTCTGCTCAAGCCTTCCGCAGCTCCACTCAAACACAAAAACTGCTGTTCACTCATCACGGTGGATCCCTCCTCTTCAGTCTGTTGCAAGCTTTTGTCATCATCTGTCCTCCAAACGGTGGAAATATTAAAAACCCAAATCTCCCCGGCCTATTGGTACACACAGAGCTACCCAAGGACAGAAAAAGAGAAAAAAAGTAGGCTTCATCAGACAACAGCACAACTAACCCTAAGGTCCTGCCACATACACAAATAAAACACGTTGTGAGCCCCACCCCCTAAAAAAGATTAATTTTTAGCATGGCTTTTTTTGTTATTGTTTCTGATGCCTTTTTTTTTTTAACCGGATCTTGAGTATCGCGCTCAGTCGTACCGCGACATCCCGCATCGTTAATCACGCGGCGCGGAGCGTGCCGATGTGCCCGTGGCGATAACGCAGCGCCGTGACCACGCGGCACCTCGATTCGCTCGATTTCGCCGTTTTCACGCGCTCGCGGTAGCTCTCGTATCGTGAGCGAAGCAAAAGCAATGCCCAGGCACAATCGCCACCCGCCCGCAGCCCATTCGCCAGGCGGGATCAGCTCCTGGACGAGAGCTCGCCGGAAGGGTGCTGGCCATCGCTCGGGGGGG
>NW_010257738.1:0-2382 GCF_000690775.1 Eurypyga helias
CCCGCGCCCGCTGAATTACGGATGATTTTCTGCTGTCGGGAACCCGGGAAAAGGTTAGATGGTGAATCTGCCACCGAAAACGGCTCCAGAGTTTGTTTCCCCACTCGCTCCTGCATCACGGTTCGGCTTAGAAACGAAATCCTAGATGAGTTGGAAAGCAACTTTTTATAGCCGCGGCCCTTCCAGGGCTCCTGCCCGCCCTGGGAACGGCCTTCTCGGTATCCTGACCGCGTTTCGCTCGATTTATGGAGTACCCGGGAGATAGCTGCCTTCCCGCCGCGGCCTTCCATCAACCTTAAGAGCCGGGGAGGAGGAGGAGAGCCGGCAGACTTGCTGAAGCCTCCCGAGAGCGCCAAGGGTTAAGAAAAGCCGTTTATCTCCTCATTATCGGTTTCTCTTTGCTATGGAGAACCAAACCCGAGCCCCGCTCGCCTTACCCCGCGGTATCAATGTGTCCTTAATGCCTTTTCCAGTCATTGATCTGGTCAAAGTCACGGCAGAAACACTAGTGACAGAGACTCAATGCCAGGCGACGTGACCAATGCAAGTATTTAGAAAGCATTCAATAAAAATGCTTTCCCGGGGAGTGAATGATTTCACCTTGCAACAAAGAGCGCTCGCCTAATTGAAATAATGCACTTGACTGTGCAGCTCCTGCTCGCCCACACCGGCACCAAACTATCAATAATGCGCAAGGTAAAACAAAAAAACTCTTTTTGTGGTTTTTTTTTGCAGTAGGAGCCCACAGGAAACGCTCAAGGCCTTGGGGACAGTTTAGCACTGCTGCATTGTGTTCCTGGCCTCCCAGTTCAGGAGGGAGTGGGCTTTAGGGAATTCTAGGCATGAAAAACCCTGGGGGGAAGAGCAGGAGAAAGGAGAATTTGAAACAGGGACCTGCTGTGGGATTCTTCCCCCAGCCTTCAGCTGGGAATCCACTTGGCATTGAGCGTTTTCTGGGGTCATACACCATGTCAAAGCCGTGGTGGGATCAGGAGCCATAGCTCTTCCCATCTCCAGATTTGCTTTGTAGTTGATGGATTTTTAGGACTATGCGTATTTTGACACATTTGACATCTCCAGACATGCCTAATGTAATACCCTAAAATGGGAAGTGTTTTACTCATCAGCAATATGAGTGAGTATAATAGATTTTGGTAAAACATGTACAATTTGACAATTGTAATCCACCATTTTCAATGGGAATCATGGCTCCCAACACCTCACCAGGCCAGCAGACTAGTGTGATTTTAATGTTTACCTGTGTAAGACCACAGACTCCCCGTCTCTTCACACTGTCCTGCCTGAGGTAACACTCACAGGTGACAGTTGTGGCAATGCTGGCGTCAGGCGTGAGAGGGACCGGGGCATCCAAGTAATTGGCACTCAACCGACTAAACGGTTGGGATAGTGGAAGTTAGTACTCCATGTGATACTGCACTGGAAGAACTTGAAGGAAGAAAAGCCATCTCTGGGGACATGCAATATGTTGCCTGATGTTCATATATTTTGAGAAGAACACGCACATGCGAAAAAAATATCTACAAAGAATGTTGTTTTCCTATCGTCTCTGGTTACTTTTTCTATTGTAAGTGATCAGATATGTCTTGAGAATACTTCCTTCCTTCAGGAGTTGGGTTTAACCCTTTATAACTTTCAGTCCTGGGATTTCAGTCCGAGGAGAGCACTGCTGGCAGTTCATCTGGCAGGTCTGGCCATGAAAACCTCAGTATTTGGTGTTAGTTTTAAAAATAATGTCTTCCACTCAATTGCATACTCCAAGCTCGGGTTAGACACACAGCCAGGAAAAAAGGCAGCAATCTAAAGAAAAGCACAGATGGTGCTTTTAAATATCAGTAGGGGTTGTATAAAGCTGTTCTAGGATCATTTATGTCTTTCTATGTACTTTGTCAACACTCTGCAAGAGAATTACATGCGGTATGACTGAAAGGTAACCAGAGGCCTACAGTGCCCAAGATCTTTCTTCTTCATGTTGGTTCCTAAGTATCATCTCTGAGACATGAAGGCTGAGGAGATGCTTCCCAGCTCTTTCGTGTGGTTGAAGAACAGGTCTTCCAGCTGCTCCCTTCATTCTGCAAAAACAAACAACCACACACTTAGATTCCTTCAATCAGCCAGTCTTCCTGTGTGTCAAGACTATGCTTTTCACCAGTGATGCCCACTACCGCATGTTCCCACTCCCCTCAACTGCTACAAGAGACATAAGCACTACCAGTGCCATGTGAGCAGGGTAAAAACAAGTGAACGACCGCCCACTTTTGGCAGCAGCAGCAGCAGCTGGAGCTGGAGCAAACTGAGTCCCCCGCTCAGCCCCCTCAGCGCTGGCTAGGCCCGCGCGCGGGGGCTCCACAGCTGCCCAGCACC
>NW_010257739.1:0-3762 GCF_000690775.1 Eurypyga helias
GCCAGATAAGGTTAAACCATGACACCCACACTACAAGAGCTCAAAACAAAGGGCAATAATTTTCCTGTTGCCTGACTTTACTTCTGGTACCTAATTTGCCTCAGTTAAGAAGACACATTTCCATGCTCATCAATGGACAGAAACAGGTTCTTCCAGAGGGAAATTCCAATTGCCTCTTTTTCAGAACTATCTTTTTATATTAGATGATGGAAAAAGCTCCCAAACTCTCCTGGAGAGATGGATAATGGATGCCTGAGAAACATACCACAAAATTAAAGGATTCCAATGAATGATTATTAATTTCTACTCCTGTCTGCCTCCACTGAGGGCACAGTAAGTGGACTCTATCTCTATCCTGGAAACCATAGGAAATTCTTTAGAAGCTATGACTGAACTGTAAAGGTAAGAAATTAATGCAAACTGTCAGGAAATACTGTGCTGAGCTAAAGCACTGGACTGTAAGAAAAACACATAAGGATCTCATTTAATCACCTGAATGAATATAAACTTGGAATAACTTCACTGAAGAACCTTATGACATTATGCCACTTTTTTTTTCTAAAATACCACTGCACTTCATAACCAGTATTAGCAAAAGCTTTACAAAAGCAACAACCAAATGCTAGTAAACAAACAGAGAAGTGTCCAGTGAATGTGTGATGCAAAGGTTACCCTGTATTTCCAACAGTGAAAAAGAGGCAGGAGCAACCCTGGAAATGAGCAATAGGAAGGGGCTGAACAGAACCGACCAAGGCGAAAGCAGAGGTGACTGTGGGACAAAATGGAGATGCCCCAAAGTGGTATTACAGTGACTACTGCAGAGTTTCAAAATCCAGAAAAGCAACTTCCCAAATGGATTTCAAAATGAAGAGGTAGCCAATAGAAGTAACCTATGTGTGATAACTGCAGAGCTTTCTACAGAAACAGGCCTATATTGCAGCATTTTGAGTGCCCTGTCCTTTTGAAGGAAGAGCTCTAAGGAAAAACATAGAAGAACAAAGTGCAGTAGCTAAACTAGCAAGTGACAAACAGGGAAAAAAAAAATCTCAGGGAAAAAAACCCCATGGGAAACCCTCACAGAAAGCTTTTATTTCAAAACTGAATTGTTAATTTCAGGCCAAAGTCCATTTAGGATTTTTGTTTCCTTGCTGTTAAGAAGGTGGTGAAAATCAGTTTGTCACCACTTTGGTGTTCTCAGAGGTAAAGACGGAAGTGTTTCACAAAGACTGGACACAAATAAATGAAAAGATATCTGTATAACACCACCACTATTCCTTCCTTACTTCTTGTCAAGCAATGTGTTGGAAAGAAATCCTTTGAACTTTATTCTGGTATATTTTCTGCCAGGATATGGTGCACACAATCTTCTGTATTTTATTTTGCTAACTTTTGCGATATCACATTAAACTGTTGAGAAGAGATCATTTGTTACAGAGTCAACAGAACAAAAAATTCAGGGTCTGTTTTCTTGTTTTAACTGTGAAGCACTGAGTATGTACAGCTATCAGAAATAAAAACAGAAAGGAGTGTATATGAATGGAAAATAACAGAAAGCTGCTGAACTAGTACTGTAATTCTAGGATAATGGGCCCTGATGCGTCCCCTTCTCAAAGGCTATTTCCCCTTCTGTTTTTTAAATCTTTTTTCACATATTTTCTACATTTCCCAATAAAAACTTGGGTTTCCTGTTCTCAGTTGTGCCTAATTACCCATGTTATTTCTAAGAAGGAAAGTGACTTCAGTCTGACTGGAAGATATTCTGTGAAATGACACATGATTCACTCCAGAACATTTTTTAAATTGAATATATGCAAGCAATATTGACATTTAATTTGAGATTTGTGAGGAAAAAAAGCATAGTTGGGGTTATTAGCACCAAAAATCTTGCTCTATGTTCTTTTCCAGAAATGCCACCTCACAGATGGAGCCAAGCAGCAGTCTTGCTTCTAATTCTGTCTGTCAGTTATTCTGGTCCGATGCCACCAGCAATCTCCCATGCTACCATAAAATGGTGAGTTCACTTTCTAGACTGCATCATAGATTCCTCACTGCTGACTGGCTCATTACTCATGAGCACACTCTACCAAACATTATTTCAGCTTAAACCAGATTTTTCAGCATAGACTCCTCAGCTGAAATGTTGCACTTGTTTGTAACAGGCAAAATGTCAGAGACCACAGAGATTGATTTGAGTATGCTCTTAAAACTTTGAAATCTTACCCAGGATTATCTACTTCATTGTGGTGTCCCTTCCTCCTCCCTTTTTCATAACTTCAGGTCATAACAGACCCCTACTTGTTTCCTTTTCTGCTCCTCGATTTCCACAATCTCATCACAAGTCTGACATCTATTGCAGAGATACTCTTGTGGAGCTTCCTTCAACTCCCATCGCAAGCTCACATTTCTAAATTCTGATTGCTTTGATACTGATCCTCTGTGGGATTTCTGGCAATAACAATTTTTCTCGCCAGTTTCTTAATTTTTAAAAGGAATATAAAAATAACTGTTTACCACAAAAAAATCAGTTGTTTTGTGCTCAGAAGATGAATAATACTTTGAGTGAAATACAAGCCCAGCACAGAAGGGCAGCAGAAAGGCCAAATACTGTTTAATTCCTATACTGGCCCTATCATTATTTCAACCTCATTTATCATCTTTCAGGTGTTCAAATAGATGTTCTTCAGCACCTCAGCAGATCAACCACACACCAGTAAAACATCATGGTACAGACAACTTCAAATGCATTGTGTAAAACCTGCAATAAAAGTGTGATGAATTCAGCAGTAAAAAGCTGAAGGTACACCCTGGAAAAATTTGGAAGGACCCTGGCTGATAAGGATCAAACAATTTATGGAAGGAAATAAGGAAATATGCACTCCTCTACAACTTAAAACTGAATGGAATCAACACTGCAGAAAGACAAGTTTGTCTATTTCTACTATGTGCAGAGATTTGCAGTTTGGGGTTTTTTTCTCCCCCCTTTTTTAACCAAACCCAAGGGATCAAAACTTTTCTACCTGAGAAGATAAAGAGAGGATTTTCAAAGTCCACACCGCTCAGGTGGATTATACTGCTAAAAAATAAGCAGTCACTGACTAGAAAATCTCTTTTCCAAGATTCTTTTTGACATACTGTGGTACCACAATAAATTTGCAACCACAAGAATTTTACCAAACTTACCTCCACCTATAGAACAGGAACCATGGTGATCAGTTGGTCATCTTTTAATGTTCTCTAGATGCATCTTTAACTGTACAGAGTTCCATATGCCTTTGAAAACACTATTTAGTATGATTTTAGTGCATGCCTTCTATTCAGTATCCTCACAGTTCTTAGGACTTTTGGATGTATTATGGAAACCTGATTTTACCTAAATTTGCTTTCTAGAATCCTTACCTTGCCACATCCTTGCTATATTTTCAGACCATGTGGGTTTTACTCCATCATAAATTACATCCTTGTTTTATTTTAGCACCTCCTTCCCTGTTTTCCACATAGTTGGATTTTCCTTTTCTTTTTCTCACTGGTATGCAGAACACCACAAATCGGAATTTTCTTCATTTTCTTCAAAGACAACAAACATCTCTGACATGCCTTCTACTCCCTTACTCCGTCTATTTTTGTTGATGTATTCTATTTGCTCTAACAGACTTGTTCTGGATGCCCCGGTGTATTTTGTCTCCAGCCTATGTTTGCTTTCCAGTTGAAGAGCTTCCTGGCAGAGAGGAGGTGTAAATTTACCTTGCAGAGCATTGAGGGAAA
>NW_010257739.1:3790-18693 GCF_000690775.1 Eurypyga helias
GGAAACTGACAGGTGCTTTTCACCATGAGACACAATCTGCCCTACAAGCTCCCCAGTTCACATCAAAAGACAGATTCTGAACATTACTTTGTACACTTTTGATGAGAAATTACCTATCTACCTACAAAACTTTGATGGTATTTGGTGCATTTGTCAGTGTCCAATACCCATCATCTTTTAAAGGAAGATACAAGATACAGTACTGCAGCTCTAGCTAGCATAAGATGACTTTGCAGTTTACCATTTTTATCAAGAATTTGTCATTTGCATGTTCTCCAAGCTTATTCATGGTATGTTACTCAATCCATTGGAAAAACACAGGCTCCATGTACTCATCTTTTCTATGTGAAAAAGGATTTGCTTAGCATTAGACACACATTCTCAGCATTGTACGTGTCTGTTTCTTTTAGTGGTAAGAAAAGGCTATAGTAAAATCCAAACAAAATTACCACCATGCTCAAACCCCAGTTTATCTTGAACTATTCTATAAGCATGGGATCTATCCAAAGGCACTTTCTTAGCTATTTAGGAAGTTGCCATTCTGAAGCTGAAATAATTTCAAATTTGTTATATGTTGTTTTGTTTTTGGTTTTTTAATCTATCCACAATTCACTAGCAAGTTTCCTCCTTTATTTAAGCTTCACTGACATGGGGGTTTCCTAAAAAAACATTTCAGGTGCCTCTGGGGACAGTGGTCCTATGGATGGAGAAAAAACAGGAGAGACAGAATTTGCTCCTGGACCAAGAGCTCCAGAAGGGTTGTTCCTTCTCATTTCAGAAAGCAATGGAAAATGTGGGAAATGATGAAGGGAATGGGACGATAGGCTGAAGAGCTCACAAGTCCATCAGGCTTCCACAAGGCAGCACCAGTTTCAGGTGCCTCTGGGGACAGTGGTCCTATGGATGGAGAAAAAACAGGAGAGACAGAATTTGCTCCTGGACCAAGAGCTCCAGAAGGGTTGTTCCTTCTCATTTCAGAAAGCAATGGAAAATGTGGGAAATGATGAAGGGAATGGGACGATAGGCTGAAGAGCTCACAAGTCCATCAGGCTTCCACAAGGCAGCACCAGTTATTCTTGCCTTTCCTAACACATTTGGCAAATGACTCCACTACATTCAAACTTTCCTTGTAAATCAGATCTTCAAGAGCTCTCATTATCACCACTGTACTCTGCCTCCCTTCTTGCTGTACAATGCCCAAAGCAGGATACCGCACTCCAGCCTACCAGCGCACTAACAACTAAGCAGGGAGGTCACATCAAGAGCAATTGCACTCGCTGTGCAGACAGGCATTTAAACTGAACTACTGGCAGAGAGAGAAACTCATGCCCTGTTCCTACGTGGCTAAAGCTCATTTTTCAGAGATATACAATATCCTTTTAATCATCTGAACTTGGAAGCCAGTTCTAACAAGAGACTGGAGAGCTCAAAATAAAAAAGCTCCCGTAGTGGCATGACAGAAAAATACAGATAATAAATATTTAGAAGATAGACACTGGCCAGTGGATCTAGTAGTTGAATCAGCACTAATCAGATATAATCTTAATTCTGAAGCATTTGATTTGCAAAGAATATAGAAATGGTCTTAGCAAACCAGGCGAGGAGGGGATATATTCATCTTCAGTGCGAGGGCCACAACCGACAACACAAGAATAGAAGGCACAGTACCGACATTTCTGTCTGAGAGCAGATATTCCCTCATAAGAAATTTAAAAAGAAATGTTATAATCAGTCTGAATGACAACCCTATTAAGAGCTGTGTCTTTAAGCCTTCCTTAAGCAGCGCTGAAACATTTCCACAGGATGATATTAGGAACTGGGAAAATACCAAGGGATTTCAGCCCAGTTAAATGGAGGGCTGATGCTGGGAAAAGGCCCATTACTAGAGTCACACAGCTGGATGGTGGGATACGGGGCCTCCACGGAGACCACCTTTGGTTTCCCAAGGACTCTCTTGCTGCTAGTCATGCTGCAGTAGGTAACGCTGCTTTGGCTACAGATGTGTACTGCACAAGTTTCCCAGGAGCTGGGGGAAAACCTAGAGGAGATGAAACAGGGCAGCAACTCCCTGCATGGCTGTATTTAAACTTATCTGCAGTGGGTGCAGGTCTCATATAAGGTGTATTTATAATGGTGCAACACATACTGACCTTGGGTATATCATGAAGCACACAACTTTTGGTGGTTTCAGTGGTCTTATTTACCTGAGTATATGAGGCTTATCCACAGCAAAAGCCTTTGAATCAGATTTTCCATATATTCCTGCTATCATCTACTTCATTCTCTCTGAGAAGGACCAAGAAAGCTCCTGGCTTAAACTGATAATTCATTAATGTTTCACATTGTACAGAACCACAAGCATACATATAATAACATACAGAATATGTTTGTCACATAATACATTTAGCAAGAAATATTTTAGACAATTTTCCCTCAGAAAAGACTGGTTCATTAAAAGCAAAGTTATTTGCAAGGAAATGTGTCAATTAATGCTCCAATTAAAAAAGCAGAGAGTGTTTTGAAATTGCTCAATTACTTCAGCTATTTTTCAAGATGAAAAATTTCTGGTATAAAGTTCAAAATTACCTTTTTTTTTTTTTCCTTTCCCCAAAGACTAATATAGATATGTACAAAACTCAAAATGAAATATTTTTAGATTACTGGTATTACATGTTTAAGTTGATCTCATTCACCTTCCTCCTGACCTTTATTTATAAAGTAATTGATATTTTAACTTTTTTTTTTTTTTTACTATTTCAGTGTGGAGGAAGTTCTGAAACTTAAAAAAACTCTTGGCACACATAATAATAATCACTACAATAACCATTAAAATAATTATTATTATTTCTGATCTATCTTCAAGTTCTGTAAAGTCTTTTCATGAACATTTTTGAAGGATGTAGTTTTAGAAATATTTTTAAATTATCTTTCTTTCTCTGCCCTGAATTTTTTTATCATTAGGGATATTTTTTTTTTCAAAAAGGCTTGATATTAGAGAGTCCTTCTTTTTCTGTGGCTTACTCTTCCTAAGGCCTTAGGCAACAATTTCTAACACTGTAAACTATTTTCTTACAGCAACTAATTGCAAAACCATGGACAGAAATATTTATCTTAAGGTGAAGAATAAGGTAGCTGGAAGACATAAGAAAGGCTGGCAATGATCCTGATTTATAAGAAAGTATTAAAATCAACAAGTCCACTCCCAAGGAAAAAAAAAAAAAATTACTGAATAGAGATACAATTCGATATAGAGCAGACGTTTTCTAATTTTTTTCTGGGTGAAATAGGGTGCATTGCACTTGTTGAACTCCAGACAACTACCAAAACCAAGGATATAGATGTTCAGAAAAGGATGTCCCTGTAAAATTGTCAATAAATAGCAGCAACAGTATCATACATACACATAAGAGTTTCTACAGTCGTAGTCATCAACTCACTGGCCTTTTATAAAATTGTGTTCAGTGCCTGGTAGAGGTTTATACCACAGAAGAGTATTGCCTCAGCTGTTGTAAGTACACTGGACAGGTTTGTTGCACTTGAGGGGAGGAGGTGGGTTGTCTTTTGCATCTATCGGTCAAGGCAATATCTTTGCCATCCAATAAGCTGCCTTCTTCATGCCCATGATGCACAAACCCAAAAGACTTTTTGATATCTCCCCTAGCCAGATCAGCATTTCACCTTTCAACTAAGAATACGATTAATCAACAAGCATTCAAAATTCTGCAGTTACCGAGGATTTACCCACCCCCCCACACACCCCCACCCTATATTTAAATTATCTATTTCTTCAGTAAGCTACTTATTTTTTCTAACTGATCTGAGCTAAATTGTGGGTCTGGCCAGGGCTGGTATCTGATGTGAATAGCCAGTTCAGGGGAGTGACCACTAACAAGTCTTAATTGCAACAGACTGCAAGTTAACTGCCTATGTAGTGTTCATTTTGCACATTCTCATATCTGAATGTCTGTATTTTTGTAGACATTTCTAAGTTTGATGTCAAATGGCATTTTGCCAGAAAAAAAAAATAAAAATCCAAGACTTATAACAGTTGGGTGCTAAAATCCTACCTTCTGGGCAAACAGTGATTTAAATGCAACTTAATATTAAATTTATGTGAATGAGTTAGTAAATAGATACTTGTAAAACACTAGTAGTACAAATTTGAAGTCTTTATATCAAGATAGGGCATTTATAATATATCCAGTCATTACAACATTAAAAAAAATGGTCTTGTACTACTATTTCAGCAGTCAATATTGCTGAAATGAGCATTTTCACTATGAAATTATTATTATTATTCTTACTGATTATCATCTGTTTCGCTGTATCCTTCAAATGCCCCAGGCACAGATCAGATGCCATGTGCTGATATGGACCCTCTGTATAAGAGACGTGAAAATGTTCAAGCCAGAACACTCTGGTTGACCAGCACTAGGACCTACCTAGTTATTACGCTGTTAGAGAAAAGAAGAACGCACAGGATAGTTTTTTGCATTTACTACCAAGGTTGCATTTTGATCCTTCACTGAATCTGTCAATGCCTTTGTAAAAACTTACTTACAATGTTAAGTAAGAGAAGTTAATCCAAAAATTTAAGCACACGCTACCTGTTAAGTTTTATATTAAAAATTATTTTATCTGAGCAGCTGTTTTTCTGACTAACTCGATCTTCTGCAAAGCATTCCAATATTTACACACTTCAAAAGAGGGTTTCAATTCTGCTTAGTCAAGAAAGAGATTTAAATGGAAAAAGCAACTTCTATGCAGGAAAGTCCAATAAGAGGAAACATCCAGAAAAAGATACAATTTACTCAGTGTCATTATTTCCCTAAAATAAAATATTAAGGATTCAACTCGCACTTGAAAAGGAATGCCACGAGTCACATCTGTGGGAATAAGTAAAGGAAATATATGCAAAAATCAGACAATATTCCACACAGTATCTTAAAAAATCTTCACTTATTATTCAGCAGCCTAGTCAATAGTCCAAAACACTCAGGATAGTAGGTCCCAGCCTTCATATTTTTCAAAATTATCTGGAAGACATAGGTATCAGCAATTTGTGCAGTGCTAGATGAAGCGTTGTTACGAAGATGGCAGGCCCAGCATTCTTCCCTTTGCTTGATCCAAGCGGCAGCACTAACTAAAAATTCTGGAGTTGCAAAAACTTTCTTCTGAAATAGGGATTTTATTTTAATAACAACATTTCAAGGGAAATACTGGTTTTAACAAAATTAAGTGGATATTAGGACCAACAGTTTGTCCTGAACGTTTGTATTTAGCTTAATCGTAAGATCTATAATCTCCTCTTAACAATATTTTAAAGCTTAGCACCCTTTTTCAATTTTGTTCTAATATATTTTTTCCAGATAGTTCAACTAAGGATGCATTATTTAAGCCTGTAAATACAGACATTTTTCTGTTCTGAGACAAATCAAAGGTCAATTTTCAGTATATTATATTTTTGTTGTTTTCTGACCACTCACACATCTTGAAAATTAGGATAAAGGAACAGAAATCTAATGTTTTAGGGTAGCATTTGTTTCACTGCACCAAAAACAAACAAACAAAGCAGCTCAAAATTGCTTCATCTATCTGGTAGCAAATAAAGTCGCTAGCAAGGAGTGACCTCACATGTTTTCATGAAATAAACGTTAATTTTTGTCCAGATAGATTTTGCATATTGGCCACAGCTCAGCTATGAACTACTCACTGAAAATCGTAAGAACACAATGTGAACGTAAAATGCTACTGTCTGTTGTCCAAAGACACCTCAGTTTTACACCGGGGGTGTTGATGCTTCCAACCTTTTTATCACCTGAAAACCCATCAACAGCTTTATAATGATGGATGTAACACAGTTCAGTCTGAATTTGCAAAATTCACTGTTAAATACGGCAGATGTGTGCCAGCACATCTGGAAACCACTTTTAATTATACTTTCCTCAAGTGGGAAAGTAGTAGCTTGTACCCATAGTGAAGCTTTTATATCTGACCACACAAATGCTAGCAACCACCTGTGCTTTACACTGATTTTCATTATAGAGTATATCACATTACTGCCCTATTATTCCAAAATGACATTTGAAGCTGTTGTGTGACTAAGCTGCAGCAAGTGTGGTCTTGAAAAGGCCTCTACTCTACAAAATTGTAATAAACTTGATTGCAGTTAGGGTACTTACCGCTGAGGATATCACAATATGCATGCCCCTAAAGTTGGCTTCTCTTGGTCTGAAAGTCATAAAAGATATATATTAACTATCATGATTACCAGCCTGGGAATTGGAATTTAGCAAACTAATGTATGCCACCAAACGAGATACCTTGTAAGCATTTGGAATTCCTTTCCAATATTTGTTTCTTTCCTACTATTAATGCAGGAGTATTACAGTCAAATACTCTGCTTCTTCAGCCATGCTCTGAGATTAAAAAGCAATTTCAACTGTGATCTGTCAGCCTAACAGCATTTCAGTTCTGTCATAAATATTTTCATAGGTTGCAAACATGGTGAGTTATATGACTAGGTTGGGTTTTCTAAACTTAACCTTCCTCCCTTATTCCCCCATCCCACCCAAATGTAACAAATGTAACAGCTTCTTTCGTATCCTGTTCCTCGTTTCTGACAAAAAAAAAAAAAAAAACAACACCACCACAACATTTCAGATGCCTGTGGAATCTTTTTCTTCTTTACAACGCTCTTTCAGTAGTTTGGAAGAGTGCAAAGTTGACATGCAAAATTTTGTATATCACAGTGGAAGGGAAAGGTTGAGCATTTGTAACGCTCAGCCCTTGGGATGCCTTGCCATACACTGGGACAGGCTCGTCAGAATTGGACACCAGTATGTGTAACTTTGCAAAATGCAAAGTACACAATTTTACAGACTGAATTTTAGGATAATTTGCTATGCAGACCTGCACAATGTGCTGGTAACTAAAAAAAAAACCCAAATATTACTTTAGCATAATTTATTCTGTTTATCAGTTAGTGTGCTTGAAAGAAAAGCTTCTGCACTGTTACACATCTACAAAACTACATTCACCTGTCTCATATTTTCTGCCTTTAATTCAGGACTTAAGTTTTTCAGTAACTCATGAAGCCATAGGGGATCCCTCACGAGACTGAGACCTCTCCCAGTGCGCTGCCCACGTAACTGCACCGCATGCTGCCAAGGGCTCTGGGACTGCAGCTGAAGGAAACTCGTCCCGCTTTGAGAAGCACTCAAAGCAGACCTCAGCCCGGGAATCCAAGACAGCCGCTACACTCCCCTTCTGCCAGGCAGAACAACCACTGTTCTGTACAGTCACAAATACCTTGGCTTCTCTCCTGCCCTCCCACCGCTCTCCCCATTTCCGCTACGCACAGCCGCACCGAGGCGCAGAGCGTCCCGGTGCCGCTGTCTCACACCACCCAGGAGAGCTGCTGCTTCGGCGGCAGGCAGGACTCCCCGGGTCAGCAGGGAGGGAACACCAAGATTTGATTTAATGCACCTTTTTTGTTGTCATCTCCAGGCCTCCCATGTGACACCTGGTAGGCATTTAAATTTTCACCCAACTATTACCCACAAAAATAATGTAGAGGCTGTTCACTGTGTCGTATATAATATAACTTTTGCAAAAACGTTTGGAATATTTAGGAGATTGAATATGCTAACAGTCCATAACCCTGCTGCTGTAAAAGCATAACCTGGTTTCACATTGCAAATACATTTGTTATCCATGCAAAGAAGGCATAATATTCCTATTCCTATTATTTTGTCACCTGTGGTAACCATTTTAGATTGCTAAAAAAAAAAAAAATCGTATCTGTAAATTTCTTAAAAGAAAAAAGGATCATGGTCTACTACAAAATACAGGCACACTCTGAATACAACTTGTTAAAGGTTTTCCAGCTCAACACGCTTATAGGGCAAACAAGACTGAAGCACTCTACTGTACTCTACAAAAGATAAAGATATACTTCTTCTGCTTGAAGATGAAGGTATCCTGAAACCAACCTCACTGAAAGAAAATTATTTCTAATTATCAAAATAGACCCAAAATGTAAATTAATTTAATCTTGGACATACACTATCTAATGCAGCATTTAAATAGGGATACACT
Organism: Eurypyga helias; assembly: GCF_000690775.1. NCBI lineage: Eukaryota > Metazoa > Chordata > Aves > Eurypygiformes > Eurypygidae > Eurypyga > Eurypyga helias. Next base: position 11,891 of record NW_010257739.1, read on the forward strand.
AGAAGGCCAGTAGCTGCACTTTCTGAACTCTGCTTGAAATGGTGATATGAATTGATATAATCAAGGACAGCCATAAGAGTAATTTTTAGAAGGGAAGAAGGATGGGGGAAAAGGCTGCAAATGGACAAAATAAGCACTCGGACATCTGCTTCTTTACAACACAAGGAAGGCATGTTCAAGCCTTTACTCAGTACTCTTCAAGGAGTGCCAGTGAAGACAACGAAGCTGCTTGAGGAAGATGGCAATGTCAGTCACGCTCGTGCCGTTGTAACTAAGGGGGAAGAGGCAGCTTTTGGCATCCCAGAGCAGCCAGGTCACAGGGGATTGGATCCAAAGAGCTGCAAAGTCAGGGGGGTTCTCTCTGCTGATTGCAGCAGGCCCTAGATCAGCCCCTTGGCCTTATACCTCTTTAACCATCCCACTCGTAACGCTGTCATCATGAGCTTAAGGATGTGACTGGGAAGGAGAGCAGAAATGTCTTTGAAGTCATGAAATACATCTGAGATCCTGGATACCTGCCATTCTAAAACACCGAGCTGAACGTAGTCGGCCTTAGCAGCAGGTTAACAGTCTGGAAGCAAGGAGCAAACAGAAAAAAACCACCACCATGGATGCATCCTCCCTGCCTAACTCCCTCTGATTCCAGGCATTTTGGGTGCACCGGAGCTGTACCCCCCTAACCAGCCAGTCAGGCAGACAGCATGCCTGCAGCCATGCCGGAGCCTGCCCATGGCGCCGCCATCCCTGAGACCTGCTGGAAGCCAGCTGTGGGGTTAGGGTCTGGTGCCCAGGGCTGCACATGTCCGCGGAGGGGAAAACACCTGGCCTTAGGGACAGGGTGATGGGGAGGCAGAGCAGGCAGAGGGATTACTCCTGGGAGCAGGGTACCACCAACAAAGCCTCAGCCATTTTTCCCAGAGCAGAGTCAATGCCGTGCCCGTTCCCTCCTATAGCAAACTGACTGAAAATACTAAAAAGCCTTTACAATCCTATTGGTCCTGCGTAGAGAGCTTGACTGGCAGGACAATGAATCTTTGTTCTCAATTAAAAACATTACTTGGGCACGGTAATTATTTAAAAGCCAAGAGGAATATGATTTTGTGATTATAACCACAATTTGTCAATTGAAGCAAATGCTTTAAACTATCAAGGTTTGGTAGAGAAATGAGAGAGAGAGAGTAATGACAAAAACTGCTATGACTAGATGTAGCCTTCATCCAGCCAGCGCAGTTTTACTTGTATTCTGAAATCACTGTAGCATAATCACAAACCAGAATCATAATTGTAGTGAAAAGCCACATACGATATGCTGATATGGAGGGATTTCATTAGCACATTACATTACTGGGTGCTGCAAGTAGTCTGCCTGCTACGTTTTCCTTTTTGTAGGAATACAGAGCAATCGTGGCTATTCTAATACAGAAAAATGGGAAGCGGAGCAAGACAGAAATGGAGAGAATTTGTATTAAATTGGATTTTCTTGTCTCCTCCTGTAGTTTTTATCACCCAGATGACAAAACATTATCATTAGCAGTTTATACCAAAAGTTAACATTGGCCCATCGTTTTCTATTTTCTATAAACCACAAAGGTTGGAGCTTGTTATGCACTCCCCTTATCTTACTCTGTTACTTTAGAATCTAAGAGCACGCTGTGCACATTAATCTTCCATGGCAGAGTTCACTGAAGTTCTGCCAAAATTCAATAATTATGTTCCATCCAATGCAGCAATTTATTTATCCCATTGCTGGAATTTAGAACATATAGAACAAAGTACTTAGTCTATATGAATGAAATGCTTGCAAAAAAAAAAAAAAAACAACAACAACAAAACCCACAAGACAAAACAAAACAGCCCTGTTTCATTTCTGAAGTTTTAAAACACGCAGTAGGATCTATTGAGGAATAAAGCTATTTTTACAGGATCTCATGTTTTCTTGACAAACTGACAGTGTTCTATAATATGCTTATTTTTTTTCATATAGGTGAAAGTATTTTATAAAAATGTTTGTAGCTTTTATTCAAATGTATAACAATATGTAGCATTTACACTGCAGTACTAAAACATGCAATCTTAATGTGTAACGGTCATTAGAAATGCCAACTACAAAGCAAGAATTTGTATTTTGAATGGAGAATAAATTGGTTTACTGCACTGAACTGAGTAACTGGGAGTTCAACAGTTCTATGGAGTAAAATCTAAGATACAAAATAACAACAAAGTTAAGCTCTCTTTCATGATTTGTTTGCAAACAAACAGAAAACATAAAGCCCTCCAAGCAGGAAGATTAGAGACACCACTCCTGAGGGCTGTTAAAAATAAAAATAGTATAATGGAGAATGCTTACTTCACCTTTTTTATTCTCAGGAAAAGTAACTAACCAGTTATTTATCGACCTAACTATAAACAAGAAACATTCATCTACCGGTTTGGAATTTAAAACCAGAATACAGTATCTATACACTTTAAACTTTATACTTCATACTTATGAATACGGAATGCGGATTTATCTGATGGCAACATGACTCTTCTGTATGTTCATACAGACAATAGATTTCTTGATGAAGGAAAATGTTAATGTAGTGTTTGCAATCAAAAGCCAACTTTATAATGTTTTAAGTTTTTAAGCAAAACTCTCTGTTCATTAATATATTAGATTTTACACTTCAGGCATGCTATCAGACAAAATTTGACTCTAGTTTTCGAAACTGCTCACAAAGTTTCTTGGAGCATAACTTGCTGTGATTTATAACACAACCCTTCACCAACCGAAACAGAAATGAAAACCTCTGTAAGTGCACTAGCATCTGTTCATTATTTCACAGTAAAACCTTCCAGGTAAAACTTGGAGTATCACAATAAAACATTTTAAAGTTAGTTTTGCTGTAACTGCATGTGTATATGCATATTTTATATTAACTGTACCTAATTTAGTAACTCAGGAGAAAATAATTCCACGCACCAGCACGGAATAAATTCCCTAACGATCTGCGAAAATTCTACTATCACATTTGCTTTTGCACCCAGTATGGTCATTTTCTGGCAATGCTTTACATTAAAATAGGATTCAACTGTGATGTTTTTCCCGGTTTTAAAACTTTTTTAAAAACCCAGAAAAACGCAACTAAGTCTTATCCATTTTATTTTAATAGTGTTCTCTACTTAGCTCTTTCAACATGTTAATCCTGTCCGTTTTCTTTCATTGTAAGTGCAATGTGTTACAGTTAAACTTGTAGGAGACTTTCGAGTATATTAACAGTCTCCGGCAACGTAACAATGAACTAACTCTCTCGGGCAAGTTATATGAAAGTACAGACACTGAAGAGTCTGTAACGCTCGAGTTTTTTCCCAGCCTAGCGATGTCTTGCATTATGTAATAAAGGAAACACACATGCACGCACGCACACACACACACACAAACACCTTACAGAAAATGTACAGTTTAACAGAAGAAAGACAATACCTGTAAAGCCCATTTTAACAGCAGGAACTACTGCAAAAGGGATCAAGGCTGGGGGGAGGTGGGGGGGGATAGGGGCAGGGGGGGAGGGTGCAAAGAGGCTGTTCCACATCAATATTGCTGCTTTATTGCTTATAAGAAAACATGACATATAGGAAGGAACAAGCAACTCCTCAGCTATAGCCACAAGTGCTGCTATAAAAAAAACAAACCCTAAGAAAATTGCTGCCTAACGCATTTCATCTTTACACTGAACGCACATGGAAAAGACACTGAGCTTGAGTGTACACAGCATGTAATAGGAGGTCCTTCATTTCCAATTGCTGGCTTGCTTTGTTAAATACAGATTAAATTCACAAAACATTCACGTGTACAATAATGATGTTGTCACTTACAGTGCCAGACTTGTTTATATAATATCAGCGAGGAATAATCACCCATTTATCGCACTGATGAGCTCCACAAGTTTCAAAACTGAGCATGCTTGAAACATGAACTTTCGCAGCTCCTTATTAATGGTTAGACTAACTCCCTTTCCCCCTTTTGAACAACAAAGGACAACCTAGCTCCTGCTCCTTGTCTCACAGATCAGACCCATACCCAGATTTCAAGGCATCGGGATAAACCCAAAGACAGATCTGAGATTTTCCTTGCAAATTTCACCCCACTGGATCTAGGCATGTATTTTTTCCAAGTTATACCAAAAAGCTTCACTCGCACAATTCAAACAAAGAAACTTCTCAAAAATGTCAGTACTTACTGTTCACTGAGCATAATTTACTGAGATTAAAAGTTTAAAGGTTCATCTGCTTTACGTCCACAAATGTTTTACGCAACCCCTAGCACTGTATCCTGGTTAAATGTGACATTCAGGGCTGCTTTGGCATGTTGAAAAATATAAAGGTACCCACGATCCTCATTATGCCTTAGCTCCCTACAACCTGGTTTTTGGAGGTGCGTAAGCTGCGGAAATTTAGAATGATAATAGCAACTATTTGGTACACGAGGAAAAAACAGATATACACACACACACACCCCCATCCCCGAATGCTTCAGATATACTGTATAAAGTCATTTTGACATGCCTACACAACTGGTTGTGGCAGCTTTCAGACATGATTCCTAATAACAAAAAAATGCTTCAGGTTCTTTTAGAGAAAGCTTGCCGTTGGGAAGTTGATTTTGGCCAAGTGCCAAAATCATGTGCAAAAGGGGCCCTCATTACCAATTCATGGCAGCCTTCAGCGCTGACAAAAAATGTGACCCAACAGGCTAAAGCAACAACTAAAATTAAAAAGTATGAGACAAAGACAACTTACTTAATATTCCTTCCATCGCCACATTAAACTTTTCCGTAATTAAACCCTTGTTAGTTCAAAGCAGTTTTCAACTACTTTTAAATGATTGCCCAGGCAGTCTGTAACAGTTGAGAAGCTTTCCCTGTAAATTCTCCCCAGCCACTCCACTTTTCACAGCATTTGGGTCCGACAGCAGAACTTTCTGCCCTGCGCCCCTGCAAGAAACCCCTCTCTCTCCAAAAAGAAGCCAGGCACCCGCGCACAGTTCAGCGAAAACTAAGCAGATCACTACAAGATTTTGCAAGCGTTAAAGGCATAGGAGGAGTGAGGAGGGGGGAGGAGAGAAAGATCTCGATACGCGGGAGCAGCTATTTCCTAAACTTTTTAAAAAGCTTATCAAAACGGGCATGCAAACATTAAGCAATCACAATTAACAGTGCTCACTGCACCACTATCCCATAAAAGCAGATTTGATACACGGCCTTACCTAGATGTCGTCTGGCTTTTCTGTGGATCAAAAAGTTTCCTGCCTAGGCACCAGAGATATTCTTTCACAAACCATAAAGGCCCCTTTTATTAATCCAGCACTGTAACAGCCTGTTCTCTACACCACGTTGAGAGCAGGATGCGTCAGCTTTCGAGAGAAAAACAGTCTTAATACACAATTAGTGGCAGATTGTATAATAGTGGATTTATCTTAAAGAGTGAAAAGGCATTTTTTAAAAAGCAAAGAGGGTGCGGTCAGATGTTAGGCTATCCCTGAGAAAAGGGGCCTAGGCTGCACTAGTACCTAAATACTAGCAGAAGCTTACTGGGAAGGGAGCCAATGGAATGACTTTGTTTGACCCAGCTGCCAATCTCTCCTGAAGCACTGCGCCAGACTAAACACTGACACTATTTTAACTCAAATCAGGCTACAGCAGCTGTTTGCTTTCCGGCTCTCAGCTATGCACCATGGCCATGATGACTCTGCACAGCACATATGATAGAGCTGGGGCACTTCTGCTAAAATATGTTCCATGTTTGGACTGGTGGGACAGAAGCGGGGGCTGGGGAAGCTGCTGTTTTGGGGGTTCCTTGCTTCCTTTTATCCTCCTTTTTTTTTTAAATCTCTGCCTCCATTTACCCCAAAGCGAAATAAAAATGAGATTTGAGGCTCACAGAAAATTAAGCCTCGCAAGTTAGGTGAAAGGAGAGAAGCTACTGCTAAGGACTGACAAGAACCAGAATATATTGTAAAGGTGTGCATGTGCATGCATGACCCCAAACTCCATCTACAACCTGAAAATCTTTACTTTCTCATGCCAGTTGTTCTAAAATTGTTCAGCAGAAAAATAATCAACAGATTCTCCCTCTCACTAATTTTTAACTGTAAAATGAAATTATGTGTATGCATATATGCAAGAATTCAGGGGTTACATATGCATCCAGATTCTGATCTAAATTACACCGGTGCAATCTGCACTGTAAGCAATGAACTTACTACAGGTTAAAACTCAGGGTGGAATTTGATAGCCAACTTAAATATGAAAGTATATGCAACTGAAAAAATACATAAGCATTATTAGTAAGAGGCATACAACATCAAGGTTGGCATGCCTTTTCTAATTCAAAAGTCAGAGAAGAGTTGCAGCAACAGAAACAAAGCGTACACACATGTTAAAATTCAATGGAGGCTTCTGAAGTACTGGGTGTGTGGCACAGTACGACACAGCACCTACAGTTTTGCAGCATTTCCACCCAAATTCAGCCACAGTGTTTTGTTTCTTCTCACCCCACCACAGAGGGTTGCTGGCTATTCCCAAAAACTGCATGTCATGTAATTTCCTTGTTCAGTAAAAAAATCAGAATACCTCCACCTATAACCAAAAGGCATAGAGAGCAAACCCAACCCTTTTTATTCAATATAAAAGTGTGCGGCTTATCTTGATATGGAGTAAAGAACAAGGGGAAGGTCTGGCTCCTGACATCTGAATGCCTTCAGTAAGCAGAGTTGGGTATCCCAAAATCATTATGTATACTCAACAGGGATAAAGGGGGACTGG
>NW_010257740.1:0-21752 GCF_000690775.1 Eurypyga helias
ACCACTCTGAGTGCGACCATCCAGCATGTTTCTTTATCCACTGAGCAGTCCATCTGTCAAATCCACGTCTCTCTGATTTAGAGACAAGGATGTCATGGGGATGGTGTCGAATGCTTTGCACAAGCCCAGGTAGATGAAAACAAGAAAAGTCAATCTAAGCAACTAGTTTTCAAGCACCACGTATATCTTTAAACTTTCCATCAATTCTTAGCACAGGCCTCTTCATGACATACAACAGCCCCATGCATCTGTCTGATGGAAAATCGATTGAAGCTTCCCTGTACCGTAACCAGAGCCAGTAACAGGCCAGAGCTCCAGCCAATTCAGCCACAGCGTCCCTCACAGACATCAATACCCCTGCAGAGATCCACTCTGGTCAGGAAACAGCTCCACCCTTCCCCAGCAGTCGCAGCTTCTGCTGTCTGCCCAGAGAATGCCTACAACACTGCAGGGCACGTTCTCCAAGCTGCCCCACCCCTGCCCAGCTCCCAGTGAGGGCACAGCTGGAGGGAGCCGATTACTGCTCCCAAAGACTGAGGCACAAGCAGAGCCAGATCAGAGCTGCCCTCAAACACTGCACGTAGCAGCAGAAGGTACCGTCTCTTCCATGCCTGTTCTGCCCATCATGTTGCTGTGACACCATAGCTGATGCAGAATACAGCTCTACACATCCACCAGAAAAAAAACCACCTTCCAGTGGGGAATATTCTCTATTGATCCCTCCTATGCTATTTTATAATTAGATTGTGCTGGGTTTTGTGATATACAGAATGCAGTTCAAGAGATCAGAGAACTTAAACCTGTCTGCCTCTTGTCTCTTCCAAGCTGTTTCCAGTTCCAGTTTAAAAACCTCTCCTCACCTTAAGCAGATCAGTTCCACTACAGAGGGTTATCCCAATACATTTAGAAGAGCTATGAGGGAGCACCCAGTCATCTGGACAAGAGCAGCTTGGCAGCAGCTATGTTGCTCTGAGTAGCCAAATCTCACTAGATATGATGCATTAGTTGGAAAAGTGCTTTAAAAAAAACAAAAAACCTTAATGCCAGTTATATTTTGTCACCTTTTAAGTAATTCTGAAAGTTACAATGCAATGCAGTAGGTGGTTAAATGATGTATGTCTCTTCTCCCCAAAAGCCAGGCACAAATTCCTTTGCAGTATCAGTTCTTTAGATGGGTAACAACAGAGCTGCAGATAGAGCCATGCAGCTCCCACAGCAGAGTGAAATGACACTAAATAGCCAAGAGAAACATTCACTTTACCTGGTCTGGTCAGTTCACTGAAGAGCTGAAGTAGAAAACAAGGATCATAGAGGTCATCAAGACTCTTGACACTCTCATCTCTATAGAGGGACTCTTGCATCTCCTGAAACCAAAGCCAAACCAGTATTTGTAAGGGACACCACCAATTCCCAGCTTGGTTTCAAACTTCCTCAACCACTTCATCCCATTATAAACCTTGCAAAACATAACGCAACACAGGGCAAGACGTGCTTGTATTTAAACCTGGCTTTCACCATCAGGGTTCCAAAACTATTTCCCCTGACTAGCACTAGCAGGAGTAGAAGCCTGTTAGCAAGCCATATGAAAGTCTGAGGGGCCCACTGTCAGTGGATCCTCAGACAGTCACACTTAACCACTGTTTAAAAGTCCAATTCTGGTCTCACATATATGGCAATCTTTGCAGTGCTGCACAATCACACTTGCTGACAAGATGTGGTCCATATACTGCCATTCATTTGACAAGTGCTCCTAAATAACTAACTCCAGCTCTCCTACGAATTTCAATTACTCTCCTGTTGTAAACAAATTGCAACGTATTACATGATTGCGAGAAAAGAAATCACTGAAGTGAAAGGCTCTTTTTCCACATCAAAGAAAGATAATTCAGCTGTCTGCACCAAGCACCTGTGATGACAGAAGACGGCGATGCTGAGGGAAAGACAGAATTGTCTTCATCATCTTTTCTCGATCTAGCAGACACAGAATCTCCTCCATGCTTGGCTGCTGCCATAGCGACTTCCCTAGACTCTTGCAAGTCTTGTGATGCTCCACAGCGGCTGGACCCCATAGCAGGATTCTTAAACATTGTTAAAAGTAAAGGCATTAGTCAACAGACTGCTAGCACTGAGTGAAAAGCAATTACAGAGGTTATAAATTAGTATTTAAATTTTCCCTTTGCTTGTACTTATTATCCTGTGGGAACTTGAAACTAGAACTCGTTTCCCTGGCAACGCCTTTCTCCTCCATCCAAAAGCTTTTCAAATTCAGCCTGAGGTTGTCTCATTAACTATTTCCTACCCTGTGAATCCAAGTCAAAACTTACCCCCTCAGGAAAAAAGTGCTTTTTATTTAAGCTGTAAGTGCAGGTAGGAGAGCAGCTACATGAAGAGACAGTGATCAAGACCTGGTCACACCAGGTTGTCTCAAACTCAACTGGTATTTCAAACTGGCACCACAGTGGTTCAAAAAAAAAAAAAACCAAAACAAAACACATAAATCCTTACTCTCATCCTCCGAGTTGCTCCTTAGACCCCATTTATTTTGCTGTTGTGCTTAATGTGCTATTGATACTGTTATTTATTACGTGGGCACTGCCAGCAGGACGCCTCGCTGTTAGCAACGGTGTTAGGCGTTCTATCACCCAGAACCGGAACGCTCCCGTTTGTAACACGCTGGGCTCTGCTGGGCTGCACACACAGCACTTTTCCTGCATGTGCTCTATACGCACTCAAACCCTTCAGCGCTGGGATCGAGCCTAGCCAAGTGTCTGGCTACCCATTCCCTTCAGGCTATAGTAGGAAACTTTCTCCTTTAGCCAGCCTAGAAAAGTTATGGGAGCAGGAGAGTGTTTTCAGCGGTCCCAAAACACTCTCCTGTTTGCAAATGCTTTCAATAAAGATCTTCACAGAAGGCAGCTAGTGCCAGAGCCCCTGGCTTCTGGAAGCCACTCAGCTCTCTGCTTACAAGAACCTTCATTTACTGTCCCTCATCATAGGCTGCAGGGATTATCTACATTCTCAGATGAAGCTAAGGATGGAAGACAGGTGCCTATCCCAGAGTCCCTTCCTGCTCCAACTACCTCAGCCAGTACTCTTGCACTGCTGTTAATATTTATGTCACACCTCAAAGAGAAAAGTGCATTTGAGCAAGGCAGAGCAAAAACATCAGTGTCTGCAAGAACTAACTATTAGCAAGGAGTTCCCTGTGGGCTGCTTGGGCACAGGGCCTGAAAACAAACTGATTATTTTATCCGGTACATGGCTCTCTTATGAAACATGTAGATGTATTGCAAGGTTGCACTATAAAGGAGAGCTACAGTCCAGACTGGTGAAAGACAAGGAGGGCCTTGGTACCATGTCAGTACCCCGAATGCATATGTTAATATAAGAGGTTATACATCACTCCTCCACTGGCATGTTCTCTCCAGCAAAACACCGGAGCAGAGTATCACACAGACAGGGGCAAGACCACTGAAAAGACTTAAGGACTGTGCTGAGCAATGAAGCCGGTATCCCAAGGGAACAGGGAAGGGGAAGGAGTCCTACACTAGCAACTTGGGCTTTGGCCTTCATCTGTGAAGAAATCCCTACAGTGGGTTTGGGCGACACATGAGAATTGTGTTAAGAATAGGAAATACATAGGAAAAATGTTTCCAAAAGCAACATTCACCTCTAGGTTTGACCTTGCTTGCTGTTTATCTCAGTTAAAAATAAGAACCTGGAAAAATGCCAATTGTGAGACTGCTTATTTGTGTGTAGTTAGCTGGTCACACACAGGAAGGTGGTCAGCTTACCTGGAATTTATAAGACTCTGATTATTCTTCTCATATAACTGAAGCAGTAACAGTAACTTCTGATCTAAGAAACAAGATGAAACCCAAAGTCAGTCACCTATAAAGATGAAAACCAGATCTAGTAGGAAGTACCTTTCCCAGGCTAAAGACACTTACCTACAGCACTCAGTGTAGCCCCATAGGCACCCAGCAACACGGCAAGGTGACTGCTCTCACAGAGAGAAGGGCTGAGCTTCACAACTGTCAGCAGTATATCTACCAAGGCCTCTGAAATAAAACACACAGCTTTAGCTTTGCTGCTCTCTCAGTTAGATAGCACATATATAAATACCCCCACACACATATATACTCTCTGCATAAATGCACACACACACAGTACTGTACATTTTAGACCAAGATCTATCCCTATAAATATCTAAAACCATCTCCCCAGCTACACTAAAGGCTGACTACAATGCCTTTAATTCAAGTGGAATAACTTTTGTTTTTTAAAAGGAATTTAACAGTATTCCCAAGCTGGACACACAAATGTTATTGCAAGATGAGCTCCAGTGTGGCATAATGTCTTGCAGAAGCTTCCCGTGTGCACACACCTGCTCTCTGGTTAAAAAGAAGTGCTACACCCTACCCCACCATGCCACAGCTCCCTTCTCGCCCAAGAAGGCATCTTAAATTAGCTCAGGAACTTCGGAGTTCACACCCGAGCTGCAGTAACTTGTCAAAATGTTTCTCCACTGTGCATTTAAACAGGGGTCATCACTGCAGAATCCAATTAGTCAGCAAGCTACAGGAACTCTGTCCTAGGCGTACAAAAATTATCCACCTTAGTTTCATAATGAGCTGAGAAAGAGCTCAGACAAGTGATCAGGTTATTGAAGGCAAATAGGTTCTCTGTGGCAGATTTAAGACTTATTTTCTCCCTGAAAAGGCACGTGCTGTTTCCCCTACTATCTACAGGAATGTAAAACGTATGTCAAAACAAAACAGATCATAAAGAAGACAGACTCAATGCACTCCACACCAAGTTTCTGAATTACTGAAGTTAGCCTCAAAGAATGCAGCTTGCCGCTCTACAGAAATACATTCAAAAGGTAAACCACATACAGCATGCAGCAAAATCTGTCACTTATTAATTTCACTAAATTTGTGACTTCATGAGAGCTTTTGGCTCTTTTCAGGTGATTTAGAACTTTAACATTTGTTTACACGTTGCTTGCCAATGTACAAAAAAAAATTTATCAGCATGCTGCCCTGAGAACTTTCCCCCCCTTTTTCTTATACGGCTCCTCCAATCACTGAACCTCAAAGCCCTGCACAGTGGGAAAAGCTGAGGTGTATGTAGAGCAAATGACTGGTTCAAGGTCAGGTGGTATTTCAGAAACAAAGCCAATCCTACACATGAACTAGCACCCACTTTATATTTCTCAAGGAAGGATATTCCTCATGAAAGGTTGCAATACCAAATGTCTATTAATGTAACAGTTAAATTAACATTTTTGACACAACTTGCAAAATCAACGTAAATGTTCTGTATCAACCTATTTTAAAATAGGCTTAAGTGTCACACATGTTTCTAACAGAACCTACAGGCCCTTCGGTAATCTGATGCTAACAGCCACATGAAAACCAAAAGAATCCATTCAAGTTTTCAACAGGGTTAACAAACAACCCCAAATCCGCCTTTCCTGTAGTTTGAGAAAAAGTGCTTAAAACTGGCAGCCATAAAATGAATGCAACTTTTGGATCCAAGTAGAGGTAGAATTTAAAACTAAATGCTAACATTCTAGAATCATTTAATAGCTCTGCAAGTGTACGTAGGTGGACAGGTTACCGGATGGATAGAATATAATGCGAGAAAGACAAGATTACTAAAAATAGTTAAAGGGAAGAAGATTAAAAAAAAACCCCACCTCTTGTCTGGATGTTCGTGCCATCATCTTCTCTTGACCTCAGTATGGCTGACAAAAATAGAGAGTGCTGCGTGACCATCATGTGAAGTCTGGAGAGCTTGACTAATCTCTGACTAAGTGAGGATTCTTTCTGGTATAACAACTGAATAGCGATGTTCAGGACTCTCAAAAAAGCTTCATCTCTGTAGCGGTACCTTTAGAAGCAAGGATCACAGAAAAGTCAGACCCCATGCAAAAGGAAAGATGCTTCCAAAAAACATCTCTTTAAGACATAAGAACCTTGCAAAGAAAGCAAACTTAAAGCCAAAACAAATTTTAAAAAAACGAAAACACATGCACCACTTTCCCTGAGCTGTTTTGATTTTTTTACCCTATATTGGAATCTTAGTTACAAAAAAGAAAAGAGTCAACACACAGTCACACTTGCTACTGCACTCACTTTCATGAAGGATTAGAATTTTGCCTTAGTAACCCTTCAGATTAACACTTCTACCTCTACAGAAGTTATGATTATCCTAAACTACTTTTGATTTCTTTAGTTTTAATGGTTTACATTCAAAAGTGAAAGATCTGAATCTGTTTTCATGTGAATTGTATTTAAGAAATGCCTTAAATAAAAAGGTTATCTGAGCAAAAAGCTTCTTCAGGACAGTCAAAAGTAAGCAGCTAACTCAGCTATCTTGTTAGCTACGTTAGTTATGCACGGAATCCAAGTCTGCCTGCGGTTGTGCAGGCTCAGGCTCCAGTGGATGTGACAAAGCACATCCTGAGAAACAAGGAGCGTTGCCAAATCTGGCTGAATTCAAGGGCGACAGGGTGTTTCCAGCGCTAGGCAGGACAAGGCCAAGAGAACAGAACCGTACTTCCTGCGGCACCGGTGGTGCATCTCAAAATCACTCACTTGAGTCCCGTCTTCACAAGGCTGTACCAGTCATCGGGGTCCACTTCTTCAACAAAGCGCTGTGCGTGTAGTAAGAACAGAAGTTTACATTCAGCACACAGAGCTTCTACAGGTGATCAAGACCAATTTTTGTTCAACAGACACGCTAACAACACACAAGTCAAACACTCAGTTGGGATAGTCAAAAGGTATCCAGGAGCTTTCTTCCCTGTTTTCAACAGTCTTACCTCCCGATTCAAATCTTGTTTTGTTGGTCCTAGGAGGAAGGGAGCAGTTAAAAATCAAACTGGTCTGTAGGTACCAAAAACCCATAGTCCCTAAACTCCTCACATGCTCAAAGCGTGAAAGGTGGCAAGTCAAAGCTAGAGGCTGCTACGCAGGTACTAGATTTTCATGTACCTACAATGTGCTTAAGCTAACCAACCTTTGCATGTGGCGAGCAGGTAAGATACCGGGGTGGCTGGGTGTATGTGTTCTTTACAAAAGCTGATCTTCCCTGAAATGCTATAAACAATGTTTTAAGTTGACTGACAGCTGCACGTGTTAGCAGTCCTGGTAATGGTAGATGATAACCTCATCAGGCCTGCGAACACCATCAGGATGAATGGTATGAGGTGGCCCTTCAGGTCCTGCAAGACTCCCATCTTCATTTGCAACCTTTGATTTTTACCTCTTGGTGACCTCGAGCTCTGATTTTCAGAGGCAACTGCTAGGATAAAGCTATCATCAAGAGCAACTCAAAACTGCTTCTTATAAAGGGTTAGTAGGGCTAAGTTAAGTCTGTAAAAGGCTGTTAAAAGCCATAATCTACAAAACAGAAAATAAAGTCCAGCCTGTATTTAGCAAAGACACAAGTGCACAGTAACACATGCACACAATAACATTCTAGCAATGCAGATAAGAAGTCTTACCAGTAGCTCTTCAAACCTCAGCAGCATGGACCTCTCTGCTTCCTGGTTTCTTTCGTCTTTACTGCTGTTGTACATGACAATTAACCCCTTCATGCAGGCTGCCAACAGGCGTCTCCTCCAGGAATGCAGCTCTTCAGAGTTTTCAAGCACTTTAGATATGGCATCTGCCAATGTCCAACTGCAGAAAGGTATTCAGTTATTTTTCAGTGTTGTAACATGCTTTTTGCATATGCTAAAGGTGTCTTGCTGCCAAAGCTCTGAAGTGACAGATTGTCTGAGGAGAGGATGCTGTTATTATTCACAATATTTGCTTTCACACATATCTATCACAGTGCTTTACAGGACAAGCCCAGTCCTGAAATAAGGCAAAGGGATTTGCCTACCTCTCCATATTTTCTGCTTTCTCAAGAGCAGCAGGAAGCAGGTCAATAAGCTTTCGCAGCCCTTTGCTTTCTGAAGATGGTAACAACTTTGAAAGAACCTGCAGTTTCACAGTGGTGTCATGTGATTCTTCAGTGTCTTGAAATACACTGCAGAGCTCCTTCCACAATGCCTTCCTTAAGGCAGGTATAACAGCAGAGGCAACTGTTGGGAGAGAGCCGGGGGGCACAGGTTTCACCATGTAAGCGCGTTAAGCAACAACAGACTTACAGTTACAAAAATCCCAAATCGCTTTTCTAATCAAGCTCTAGATTACTAGGTTTCCATGAAATCACACCACAGCAGCTGCTGATCTGCCACAGAGAAGTGCACTGTGTATTGCTCCACAGCACCATTAGGAAGCATTTACCAGACATACCAGACAACCACTTGCAAGCAAGTGAGCAAGCAAACAATGCAGACCTTCAGAAGAGGGACGGCTTCCTGATAAGACGCCTTGTGCTTGCATCTCAGGAAGGATGAAACCTTACCAATTCTCTGACCCTGGGCTCAACGGAAATTTTCTCTCACATCAGACAGCTAACAGACACCTTCTAAACCAAGTCAGACAGCAGTTTCCCCTTGTTGTGTTCAGACACAAAACCACTGGTGTGCATTAGGTGCTGGAGAAAGGCTTAGTTCTTTAAGCCATCCTCTACTTCCCTGTGTGCTGATGAGATATTTTCACTACTTGAACTTCTCCTAGATGGAACTAGCCTTCTCCACCAACAGCCAGCCTGTTTCTGTTGCTAGTCACATTTCTATGCAATAAGAGAAATGAAATCCAAGTGACACTCTTCTGTTGAGTTGAACCTTAACTCGTAGTTTTGGTGGTAGAAAATTTAACAGTCTTGTCAATTTAATGCTGCTGTGGGTTTGGGATGTTCTGGACTGCCAACTTAGGAAAGCATTACTGTAGGAAGCTATATTTGGAAATTTACGTTAGGAGAAAGTTTTGGACTCTCGCACTTGTAAAAGTGAAAGCTTGCGTTCTGCAAAACCATATGGCTCTGGCATTCCCCTCACCAGGCAGCGTTCTGTCTGTGCCTGAGAAAGAGTTTTTACCTCCTATACGAAACCAAGATAAGCATGAAGACAGATTTTCACATGTACTAAGAATTAAATAAGGGCTTCAAAAGGGAAACCTGGGCAGCAGCAACCGTAAGAGTACTTTGCTTCAGACTAACAGCCCATCTTCAGCACAGTCCTTTACCTTTTTGGTACTTGTATGTGCCTAACTTCTAATGATTCTCCTACATTTTATCACCTCTACTAATTGTGCAGAGTATCCAAGACTAAGGCCAGCAGAGCCTACACTGGGAATGTGGCTTCCCAAATAACAAACAGGGATCAGCGGTGGCTTTACCTGCAGAAGGTCGGGTGTAATCGTACTGGTCTCTGCACTGCAAATACACATTAAGGAGTGGAAGCAAGCTCTCCATGTTCTTCCTGAGGTACGATCCAGTGGCACTGCCCAAGCACCACAGCTCAAACTGCAGCAGGTGAGTCCGGCAGTGTTTTAGCAGCATGCCCACAATGGCAAGGGAGGTTTCTGACCTCTGGTTAAGGCAGTGAACATGCACCTCCACACTGACTGCGTGTGCAAGGACTGGCTCGCTCTGGAGAGCCTGAAGGAACACCTTCTCCAAATCTTTGCTGGCTGATGCTGACATCAGTATCCCCAAAGCTTTGATGTGCTCTGTGGACAGCAACAGCTCTCCTCGCTGAGGCTGCCTTTGGTAGCTCTCTGTGAGGAGCTGCACCAAAATCAGTCCATAGAAGCTTAATTGTTTCCCTTTTTTAGGGGATTTTTCAGATTTCTGAGTAGTCAAGCTCGTCTCAGGAAGTCGCAGCATGGTTAAAGTGATCTCTTCCAGCTGAGCTGCAGCCATGTATGTGTGCAGCTCCTCCAGAGCCTCCAGCTGGTGAGACTTCTTGGGAGACACCTGGCTTCGGTCCTTCCCTGCAGCCTGTAGCTCTTTCAAGACGCTGTTTGTGATAGCTTCAAAATACTTCGATAACACATGTTTGTGACCCATGCTCTGCAACATCGGGGCACCTGTTTTCAATAGCTGGAGCACACCCGCGTTGAGGTGAGCTGACAGGAGCTTCACAGTGACAGGGTTTAAACTGTGCTGAGGAAGAGAACGTTGTTCTAATGCCAGGAACCAACTCTCCAGCGTAGGATGTCCGAAAATCAGCATGAGCATATCTTCCAGTGTCTGTAATAAATGGTTGTAACATTATCACTGAACAGATAATTACAATCTGGGGGGAGGAATCATTCATCTGCCTTTTTCCAGAGCACATCTATTACAATTAACAGACATGAAATTGTCTATTAACTGGTCAGAGAATAAAAATGTTAACGAATTACAAGCACACTAATGCCATTCTTCCAACATTTATGATGTGGGAAGCACACTGTTCTCCACGTCTAAGGACATTTCCAGGGGAAATCTGTATATTCTGGGGTTTGGCAATACAGTCCCATTTTAATCTCCACAAATCCACAGAAGAGATGAAAAGGGGGCTACAATTCATTCCTCTGAGTACATAATGTTCATAACCAGGCTTTATGCAGGGCTTAGGGAACAGAATTTCTTCTGCAAAGTGATCTCTGTCAGGACTTCTCCTGACTACTCAAGGGTGAGACTGTGGATGACACAGCTTGGTCAAGTCTGCAGACGGCAGTTTCGTGACTGCTGGACCACATGCTCAAAGTTCTTAAGTCTTCCTCCTAGACCTTAACAGCATCCCTCTGTGCAATACAAAGTGTATGATAACCTGCTCACTCCCTGCCCTTCTGAGGGCCTGGCAAAAGCTAGAGTAATGCGTCTACAAAGTGGTAAAATCCTCTTCAAGCCCTCACACAGTGAGTGTATGACAGACACACTTTAATCCTAATTGAAATCCCAGAAATCCTCATGACTATTATCAAGTGACAGCACTCACACAGCCTGATCTGTCCTAGATCCCCTGTCCTCTGTCATGTTTAGCCAGTTCCATGTTTTCATGATCGATGGAAATGTATCAACATAATGTGTGTTCAAATATCTTTCACGTTTAAGATCATTTGCTTTATTTAATGGTTCAGCAAAACTTATTACTATCTCCCTCGAGAACAAATCGAGTCAAAAGTTTACTAACAGGTGAGCTGCAGTTTGCATATCAAGGGATTTGGTACCTTGTCATTTGAAGACTCCTCTGTAATCAGAGATTCCTCATCCATAAAGAGATCTGATTCAGTCTGATGCTCTTCTCGTTTCTGCTGTCTATCCAACTCCAGCTGATTTCCCCGGCATAGCAAGCTTCTCAGCAGGTCCACACAGAGGTCAACAAGGTGAGGACCAAAAGTTTTACTAAGCTGTGAAAATAACAGACACCTCGGAAGTTAAGAAAGGAGAAGGATGGGAGCAGAAGGATAATTATCCAACAGGAACAGAAATTAACCAAGAACTTCCTAGATTACAACCTTTCCTGGGGGAAGTAATCACTCCCCTCTGTAGAAACCCGATTCTAAGAAAAGCCTCAGGGTGCCAAATCAGTATTTACAGATTCTAATCTATACTGTGAATTTTGGTGTATCACAGGCCAATGAATTTCACCCTCTGGAGAGGCCTCTTATGGAGGCCCACGAGCTGGAATCAAAACTGGAGTTTATTTGCACTATGCATGGATCGGTAACTTAACCCATGTGAAGTAAATCCAAAATTCCTCAACAATTAGGCTAGACATTTGTTTACAAATTAGGTGCAGGCTTGTCAGGTGCTCTACAGCCTCAGCAAGAGCCGAGTACATGAAAAAGCTGTAGAACTGGATAGAGGAGTTTTAACCATCAAGTTATTTGTATTTGCTGCATTAAAATAAAACAAACCAACCCGCAATATCATCGCAATGTTGCTCTTACACTGCCAAAGTTCTCCACTGTGGACTTCAGGTACAGCAACACATGCTTTACTCCTAACAAAAGCTGTTCAGCCGGGAGCTGGGAAGCCAAGTCTCTCAATTTTGTCTGGATATCGTCTTCCAGTAAGGTATTGCTTCCTCTCTCATAGGCTTTCTTTAGCAAAGTGGTAAATACAGAATCCAGGGCCACTGCAGGTTCTTTACATACCTCTTTGCGTTTTTTAAACTGTTTAAAATGAAAAAAAAGAAGAAAAATAAAGATGAGTATAAATCAAAAGTTTCAGCTGCCTGTTTTGAAATAAGCCCTGTGCTAAGAGCAGAACTGAAGCTCCAGGAGCAGGCGTGTACAGCCCAGCTACCACAGAACTAGGCAAAGGTGTCCCAGGGCAAATCTGCACATGGCCACTGCTGGGCTAACAGGAAAACAGCAAGCCCTAGTGCAGCTGGTCCATGCATCCCCAACCCATACCCTGGGTGATCTCCAACCACTGTAAACCGGCTCCTCAGGCCACGCCACACATTATGCTACACCGTGCCTGATGAGGAGCTGCAGTCTGGGGGAGTGCGTACAACCCGTGAGCCCTGGCTTCGCTTCCCAACCACAGCACAGACTTCTTGTGTCACCAGAAAGAAGCCCTTGAGCAAATTTGTGTCCCAACATGATCAAGCAGCAATACAGAATCAGCTTAACGTAAACACACTTTCTGATGGAAATGTAACCCTGACACACTGTGAGGTTTTACATTAATACTTGCTCAGGCATTCAAGTGACTTCAGGTATTCCATACCACAGGTTCCTGAGACTGCTGGGGTATCCAGAGTTTATAGTACTGGTTAAACTGGTAGAGTTGAGGATACTTTGAAACTTTCAAGGACTGCAGATCTTTATCATAGAGCTGGAACATCAAGCAGAGGGCGAGGGGTTCTCTCTGAGAATGCAGGAGGTCAGTGAAAACAGCAACAAGATAGTCTACGATGTGGGCTCCTAGAAAAGCCAAATAAAAAAATTAAAACTTCTGTCGACAGAAGTAATCTGCACAAGCACAGACACTAAGGTAACCCTCTTTCCTTAAGACCTGGGCAACAGGCCATACAGCATCATTTAGAAAAGTACTGAATAGGATTAAAAGGTGTTTGGTGATAAGCTAGACCAGTGTTCCTGACTCACGAGTTATCTGGAAAAATCCTCCATAGAGTACTCCTTGTTGAAGTAAATAATCACCCCTCTAACAGACACGCTCAGGTTGGTCTATTTCCTTCCAGACAAGCATAAAACTAACTCCGCCTTTACAGTGTTGTGCTAAACTTGTCTGTAGTTTGATGGATAAGGACTCCAGCCAAGCATCACTTCAGAGATCTGATTTGTACTGGGAGGAACACACCCAGTTTAACAAACTGGTTAAATATAGAGGATTTTCTTTCATAACTGGGACTTCCAGTCCCACCCCAGGTGCCACTCAACCGCCAAACATACACAGGACTTAGTGAGGTGCTGTGAGGTTGGCAAATCCTGCTCTGAGGTTCACCGCTGCCCCTGCGACTCCTCACTCCACCAAAACCTTCCCTCAGGGTGGTGGTAGAACTTTTGCAACATTCACCCCTGGAGCTCCATTTCTGAAGCAGTTTTCTTTGGAAAACACACCCATTTTCCATTCAACACTCCAGTTCTCTCTCCCCTACTGAGTGGTCTCAGTGGAAGAGGTGCCTACAGCTGCTGAAACAACCTTCTTCTCACAATCTGCACACTCTGCCATGGAAGTGAAACTGCTTCCAGGCCAAGACTGTCTGTGCAGGGATGGTGGCTCTGCACAGCTCCTCAGACCCCCTCTATACTGTGGTCAGAGCCTGGTGTCATTCTCCTCCTTCACTTCCCTGCATCTCAGAGAGGGAAGGTGGGCTCTCTTTTCCTGACCTGGGCAAGTTTGTTTTCCCACAGTAGGAGCTCCATAGAGTCAAATGGCAGTTTACAGACTTTCCATTCTATTGCATTTCCATTTGTTTTCCCTACTCCAGAAACAAAGAGCGAGCTTCTTTAGGGTCAGAAAAAAAGGAAAGAAGCACCTCATACGCTCTCTTGAGCAGGGAACACCACGGATCTGCACCTCCTTGTGCTTGCAATGAAGACAATAAAATGTCTTGCAGAGCTCATTGGGTAAGAATGATCCCAATTCCACTCCACTAGCAGAGATGAATACATAGAAACACAAAAGTCCATACCCGTTCCATTTTCAGTCTGAAGCAACAGGATATTCCTGGCTTCTAATGCAGCAGGGACAACAGCACTGAATGGAAATGTTTGGATAATCATGTCTTCATTTAAAGTCAACTCAATTTCTTCATCTAAGCCATCACTGCCCTCAACCAGAACATCCACCATATCCAGGACATCTGTTAAGTGAAGAAAAAAAAGATGTAAGCATAGGATTCTGACTAACTAGAAAATAATGGAGGTAGAATCCAACACTCCAGAAGTATTACCCAGCTTCTGAATTCTCAAGGCAGAAAAAAGGATTCAAGACACATTTGCCTAGCAATGTAGTGGTAAAAAGCAACTGTAAAAGTCACTGCCTCTTTCTGTATGCTTAACATTACTTTTTGCCTTTCAACACTGCTGTCCAGCTGACAGAAGTAAGGGAAGGGAAGAGGTGCATCATCTACTGCTATCCTGATGGCATTAAGTAAGGACTATCAGAGCCTAACAGTGACAGGAAACGTGTATGGGAAAGTATGAAGGAAGCAGCCACTTCCCCATTAAAAGAGCATACTGAGCAGTCCTTGAAGAGCTGCTCAGGTCTGTATGGCCAGAGGACCAAAGCGTGGTCATGAAAGCATCAACGACAGCTTTAACATACGAAGTATGTACCATGTATTCCAGGGCTGGCATTACTTCTCCATAATACAGTCAACTCAAGGCAAGTGATCCATCTGCTACTGAGTGTTAAACTACCTTGATTATCTTACATTTAGGTACTGCAAAATCCGACACATGGTCTGTTACAGCAGAACAGCTAGCACATGGTAAGTTGTCCCAGTGTCCACATCTGCAGAATTCTCAGTTTGTCTGCAGCAGGGCTGGGACTGGTCCCAGAAAGCAGGAGCAGCAAAACTCTAGCTGCGTGCCTGGGAGTAAGAAAGTTCCCTGGGCACGTCAGCCCCTTCCCTCCTGGGTGAACACGTTATTAGCAGTCCCAGGGAGAACAACTGTAATAGTTTTCATTTTAGTTAGAAAAAGCTGCTGCAGGAGCCTGCAGAGAGATTTAAGATACCATTAAAACAGTGTAACTTAATCCCGAATTACTTTTGGAGGTAAAGCAGTAACTTTGCAATTCAGACTTCTACTTCTGATGCTAAATACAACTGGAGGGCTGAATCCTGTAGGTCCTTACTTGAGCAGGATGTCCACAGCTATCAGTCATCAGTTTGCAGCTAAGGCATAGAAAATTTAGCACAAAGTCTTGGAATTCCCAGTTGAGGGGATCATCACATACCGTCAATGTGGGAAATGGGGATGCTGACGTTATCAGAGTCTTGTTTGACCATATTAACTTGGAGCACGCTGGCTTCCTGAACAAGGTCTGCTGCTTTATCTGTATATGGATAGGGATTCGTCACCAGTTTCAACAGGACCTGTTAACAAAGGTTGAGAGGGAAATGTTAAGTGCACAGGCTATTAAGTCTACAGGAATTGTTTTGTTTAGAAAGACCATCTGCTAAACATGGTTGGAAGCTGGGAAAGTTTTAGCAGGACAACTTCCACATACTACCTGCCTATGGTTATTGCTGTATGTGGAACACTGGGTCTGAAGGAAAAAGAAATGTTCACTACAATTTCACACCCATACCGCAACCACAGACTGAGTCCCTGGGGAAATTGCAATGAAAAAGAAGCACTGGGCATTTTAACATCCTGAAGAGTAAACAGGAAATGTCAACCTTTCTTGTAAAAAAGCTACAATTTACTTACAATTACCAAGAATTTTGGCAGGTACCGCCACATAAAGAAGAGAAGAGATAAGAGCTACCCCTCCACACAACATTTTACACTTAACAATGCTGTAATAACAATTTCTCTTTCCAGATTTAGTTTTCCTCTAACCATTTCACTGTCCTCCCACCCAAGAAAAGAAAGATGTCAGCTCTGTACAAAGAATTACAAACACTGCTTTTCTCAGAATTCATTCACTGATCTTTGACAGGTTTCTCAACAATAGCAACAAAATAATTAGTCTCCATTAATGCTATTTTTAGCATTGTTTATCCAGCTAATTTGAATAGTTGTTACCCTTTCCAAAAATTGAATCACTGCTTCCTTTTTGTCTTCTTTTGTATTATCCAAGTGTTCCAGCCAAACTGAAAGTTCCTTCCATGTGTACTCAAACACTCCACTGTCACGTAAAACCTGTCCAGAAAACCAAAGGAGGGGTAAAGTACAAAACCCAAACAACCAAAATACAAGACCTCCCAAAATCACAGATCTTCCTGCACAGCAACTTCATGTTTTCTTTTTCTCGGAAAGAAGAAAAGAAGAGCAGGTTGATGAACAGAAATAGCTGTCATTCTCATCCCCTCAGTTCAAGAGGCCTTATTCCCCACTCGCCAGGGCAGCTCTAACTGTGTAACAGAGGGTAAAACTAAATGCATTTTTAAACCAAAATCTTTCAAGTCTGTATGGACTGGCCTCAGTATAAGCACGACCAAGGCCTAGTACCTTCATCACGGCTGTTTTGCTTACTGCTCTCAGTAAAAGCAGCGAGAGGTGAGGCATGACTGTTTTACAGCTGATGAATGAAACCAGCTGAGCTCTGCCAGACACACACAGCTGCTGTGAGAAAAGGGCAAGAAGCAGTTCTGGGGCAGAGAAAGGAGGGTTTAAGGATGATCCAAGTAAGAAGCAAAACATGGCTTACTCTCTCACAACCGGGAAAATCAGCTGAGAGCAACTTCTTTCTGCTCATCTTCTCAGAGCCTGCCCTCCTCTCCCCTCCTGTCTGCAGCACAAACCAGTCCAGCTGCAGTCCAGCTCTGCTCTCACACAGAGCCTGTGGGTGGGATGGATCCCATGGGGACCCCATTCTGCCCACAGCTATTCACTGCTCTGGACACTGCATGTGGCCATCCTGTTATGACCGTTTATGCCCACGCGTTTGGAATACAAGACTTCCACAAGCATGCAGGACACAGGAACCTGCTTCGTCATGTGCCAGGGCAGTACATGCTGGATCCAGAGGCCACTGTGCTACCTGCAGCGCTGCTCACTGCAGTGGCCTCTCTGCCACTGTGCTGCTCAAGGCCTGTGGCGTGGGGACATGGAGGAAGAGAGCCAGCTACCGCACAGAGCCGCACCCAGGGTCAATCCGCCTGGCTGGTCCCAGCCTGCAAAACAGCCTTAGATACTGGACAGCTTCCACGGAGCTGGTGTGTCCCCTGTCCTACCACGCAGCCTGCAACACCAGGTGTGTCCCCAGCAGCCAGGGCTACTGCCATGCTGTCTCATACGCTGGCAAGGAAGGTTCCACTGCAGCACAGCCAAAGCTAAGAGTGAGGGTAAAGGTGAGCAGGACTTCTGGTCCAACCACGTCAAGTCCTTCTGTTGTTCAGCAGTCAGTCAGCACAAACCCAACCAAGGTCAAAGTTGCCTGGGGACAGAGCATTTGTTCCCTCCTTACTGTATCTTATTTTTATCATTTCAGAGGAGCAGGCTATCTTTATACCATTACAGCAAGGAAAAAAGAAAACAGCATACCCTTAAAAAGAGCCAGTAGGGGGACTTTTGGAAAGTACTGATGTAATATAAAGGAAAATCATGGCTAAATTAAATCTAAATCAGGCTACATGTGCTTAAAAGGGTTGGGCTGATGGGTAAACAGTCAAATAAACGAACAGTGGGTCGTGACCACAGCAAGGTCCAGAAAACAGCGGAGGCATACTCATGGCTGCGGTGGGCGGTGAGGAGATCCAATTTTACCACAATCAAGTAACAGGCACTCAGATATTTAGAAATCTTTGCCCACTTCATATTCTCTAAATTCAGGCCCTTATCTGAGGCACCTAAATCAGGAACTTGGTGACCCTATGCTCTGTCTGTAAAAGAAAGGATGAGGGGGCCGAGGAGGAGGAACAGCTGTGTGTGAAGGACAGGCAATCTGAATCGCACAATGGTAGAACCCACCTGCCCCTCACTCTCATCGAGAGGAAACCTTGACCAGCTTCCTAACTCTGGCACCTGTATAAATGACTAATTATGCGCGATGAATCCATGCCTTTGTTTCTCCCCACACACAGAATGCAAAGGAAGCTATTGCAGTTCATTTGCTCTACATTTACTCTGTGTACACCACCAGCAGCTATAAAAATAACACTGCTGCTTACACGAATCCAACAGGGTAATTCATTTAAAGAAAGGAAAAAAAAAAAGGATTCATTTTTAAATAATAAACTATTTTTGGCAGAGTCTCAAAATAGAAGTACACTTGCAGCTCTCATGAAAACAGGCAGGAACAGAATGTGAAATCCAAAAACACGCCTTCCGACTATATGGCACTGTGTTGAAAAAGTAAGCAAAACACACTCATTAACATCTATTCTTAGCAGCCTTTTTGCTGGCTTAACTGCCCTAACATCACTGCTCCTGTATTCTCTTCAGAGAAAACGAAATGGACTGAATCTAAAAGAGGAAACAAGGATGAGTCAGGCAGCCCACGTCCCCACTCAGCAAAAGAATCCAAATACACTAGAAAGACTGTACTGGGTAGCTTTTGATTGAAGTCTTCATTACTGTGAAACAAAGTTAACCTGACTTTAATCCCCTGCAGGGATCACGGGACACTAAAACTTAATACAATCACTGTAACTTTGGCTTAATGGACTGAACATTACAAGTCCACCTGTGAGTGAAGCTAAATGCAGAAATTAAGTCAAAGCTGTACACAAACTGGTATGCCACTGTTACTATGGGACACTGCACAAGGAGCCCTGTTCAGGGCTTAGAACAGCTTTTTGGATTTTCTCTTGGCGGGCACAAGTTGTTTGGTTGGGTTTGGTTTTAATGTAGGTTTCTACCCCTACCTAGACAGCTAAAAGATGCCCAGTCTTAAAGAGATACTGAAAATGACAGCCATCAGTGCCTCTATGAAACCTGCAGTTGATGAGCACTTCCGAAAAGTCAGGTAACTTATTTAAATGCACAGAAGGGGATTTTAATTCCTTTTTGAAGACAAAAGTACTCCTTGCATTAGAGCTTGTATCAGATTGTAACAAACAGGACTATTTTGTAAGGCCAGAGCAAACTAAGGCTTCAGGAAGGCTTGAGTGATGAAGTACAGAATTAAACAGATGAGGATTAAAAAGAAAAATCAAAAATAATCTCTTCCTGACCAATGTCAAGACCTCTGCAGGCACAAGCTACATTGATTTATTACAGTATCAGAATTGGTTCGGACTAGGGGGGCGGGCAAGCATTAAAGACATTGTTCTTACTATTTCATCATCTGTTGCAGCAAATTCAGCTGACAGCATTTACTTTCATAGAATACGTAGCTAAATTCCAAGAACAGTAGCAGAAAACAGGAAAGGCAGCTGTTGGCCCCAGAACTATGCATTAAAGGTATCTGCTTTAAGACAAAATTTTGCAATCCTGAAATTTCAGACCAATGGGATGTAGCAAATACCTTGCTATTTCAGATCAAACGCTTACCTTGATGATCAGTTTTTTGGTTGAAATTTTCAAATGAGAGTGGTTACTTGTAACAAACATTTTCATCAGTAAGTAGAACACTGATTTTTCACCAGATTCCTTCTCTGTCTCAGAGACATCCTGAAAGAAAAATATATGAAAATTGCTCTGGTACCACAACACTAGACAGGATTATGTTGCACTGAAGCAGATATGAAATATATTATTTTACAAACCTGCCCAAAAATACCAAGGCCAGAAATGAATGGGATCATTTATACAACTTTGCATTAGTGAGCCAGGAAGATAAGTACAATGGTTTTCAGAAAGTGGAAGAAGAAATGAGTAACAGAAACACCAACCAATACAAGGGTCTAAGATAAAGCCACCCTCCTCCCCAGTCATCCATCCGTATTTCTGTAACCCCCAGGAATTCAGACTTCCTGCAAGCACCTGAATAAGAAATACAATCATCTAGAAGACTGACCCCCAAAGAACAGGTAAACAATGCAAGCCACAGGGATGCTGAACACTGTCCAAACGTCAAATGAAAACCCTTCAGCCACTTCTCCTGCTTTTCTCACTGACTTGCACTGGATATCTAACCACCATAACCCTCTAACGCTGACAGATTTGGCTTTTACCTTTTCTGATAAAACCTGTCTATACCAGAAGGGCAAAGCCACAAGAAAATAGCTTCTTTGCCACTTTTCAGGTTTTACTTCGCTTGCTCTTAACTCTCCTAATTTTTCATTTATGGCCAACTGGAGAGGATGGAAAATCTCCTACAAGGCACAGTCACAATCCCAACATTGATGGGTGTCTGCTTCCCTGCAAAGCTAGGCCCACTCTTTTCTGCAGACATGAAAAGCAGGCTCTACAGCATTCTTCTTTTACAAGCCTACACTGAAGGCGACAACAGGGGCCCTCCAGTAGTTATGGAGATGAGGGACAGCCTTAAATGCCATAATATTCCCGGGGAATGTGTGGGTTGTCTCCCCTCAGCAGCTGACTTCCTTGTCCTTAGGATTTCCAAACCAGTAGAATCCAGCAAATTCTCACTCTTGCTCCTCTCCCAGAACAAGAAGAGCTGAAGGAACCTTGTCCAGCCTCAACAGGGAGACAGAATTTTCTGTCCTTGTAGAAAAACTTTTCAACTCAGAAGGGGTTCTTCACTAATGCTAAGACTATAATTCCTACTGGGTCACCTCCCAGGATACCTGGATTGAGCCTAGCTTAAAAACAGACAGTGCTGGCCGTAAAGATTTGAGGACAACACACCAAAGAAACGTAAACCTGCCTTGAAGTCTCTTACCTGTACTCTGAACCAGGCAAACTTATTTGCAGGAAGTTCCAAAGCCACTTTCAGTATATGGTGCTGCAGAACAGGAGGGACCTCTTCTCGCAGGCCCTTTTCAGTGACGATACCTGAGGTTTGAAAGCAATACAATCAACCTGATTCAGGTGTATCTTCCTGATACCTCAGGAACACTAATAATTTAGTGTTTCAAACCACCACTGTGAGATAAGCAGGCAAACCATGAATTTTCATAGCCTGAAACACTATCATTATGTTTGGCCAATATAAGGCTGGAATCCGTCCCTCAGCAGGGAAAGTCTAGCACCTGTCCCAGGCCATCACTGGCCCATGGGGATACAAAATCTCTACCAGTCTCAGCAACCCTGAAAAGCTGTGTCCTACAGAAAGTAAAGAGGATGGATAACTAGAGACCAAAATACAGAATTTAAGTCAATAACAAATCTTAACACTTATGCGATTCCAGCATTTGCTACAGGCAAAAGACATGCGGGAGGGAAGGGATGCCATCCAGAGGGACCTGGACAGGCTGGAGAGGTGGGCCCCTGCCAATCTCATGGAGTTCAACAAGGCCTGCACCTGGGTCAGGGCAATCCCAAGCACAAGTACAGGCTGGGGGGAGAATGGATCGAGAGCAGCCCTGAGGGGAAGGACTTGGGGGTACTGGTGGACGAAAAGCTGGACATGAGCCGGCAGTGTGCGCTGGCAGCCCAGAAGGCCAACCGTATCCTGGGCTGTATCCAGAGAAGTGTGGCCAGCAGGTCGAGGGAGATGATTCTCCCTCTGCATCCAGATCTGGGGCCCCCAGTATAAAAAGGATATCAACCAGTTGGAGCAAGTCCAGAGGAGGCCACGAAGATGCTCCGAGGGCTGGAGCACCTCTGCTATGGGGACAGGCTGAGAGAGGTGGGCTTGTT
>NW_010257740.1:22037-41944 GCF_000690775.1 Eurypyga helias
AAGGTGTCCCTGCCCATGGCAGGGGGGTTGGAACTAGATGGTCTTTAGGGTCCCTTCCAACCCAAACCATTCTGTGCTTCTGTGAACTTTACACTGGTGTATCTCCCTACGTCACTTCTATCTGTTCACAATAACTGCTTCAGCATAGCCTCAGAGTTATTCACCATACAGGTCACACAGCTGCACAGAGACCCTCACAGTGTGCTCCAAAAATTGATCTGCCCACACATTAACTGCATTTAAGTTATATACAGAGAACAGCTGTATAAAGCTTTGGTATCACTGTGCTTTTCATAGTCTGTGTAGTACCTTTGTGGTCCACAGTAAAGAGACAATAAATTTTAAAAATGCAGCATCACTACAAAGCTTAGCCAAGAGGAAGACAAACAATAGAGCTGTATCAGCTGTGTAAAGCTCATTGCTACAAGGTAGGAAAAATGTGCTGCCTTTGGAGTGTATGTTTCCATCAGCTTGAGGGAAGGAAACAACAGAACTTTCAAACTGGCATCTGAGAGAACAAAGTTTCAGGATTAACTTACACCGCAATTTTCTACCATATCACATTCATCAAGATTAATATCCAAGTTAACTTCATTACATTTATTTAAGAATGCCACCTTATTTTCTACTCTATTCAACTTTCTTATTTTATACTGTAACAAAACATACCATCAAAGAGATTCTGCCTCATAAAAAGGTGTCCTGCCTTTTGTCCATTTTGAAAAAGCTACGCATGCAAGAACTAACAGGATAAACAGGATATGTGATGAGTCACCAAGTACACAAACCAATGCTTTGACAGAGAGGAAAAAACCTCATGCATGAGACAGTTAATTCACAACGTTGCTCTGTATCAAGTCCCTTTTCTCCCCAGCAAACTCTAATTAAGGCATTTACACAACTCCCGTTCTTACACATCCCAGACCTGTCTAAAACCCAGACAGTTGCTCTAGTTCGGTGGCCTTCAAGCTGTAGTGGCCCACAGACAGCCATGATGCCCAAACTACATTTTGCTCTCCCCTCCAGCCTCATTTTTAAGTGGCTGTATGTGTTGTACCACAAGCAGAATTGGAAGATCTTGCCCACAGCCCATAATTTATGGCTCATCATCCTTGCTGCATTAAGAAGGTACAGAACATCTCTGTTTACTTCTGCTGCATGAAGAGGAATACCCTCCACGAACATGACAGAGACAAAAATACAACATTGCTAAAGTGCTTCCTCATATAGATTTTCCACAGGAGATAATACCATGCAGAACATGGTTGTTCTCCCCATACACTGCCAAACTGATAAAATAAGTCAAAACACAGCAAATGCAAAAAATGCTTGAGTGTTAAAAGACTTTCCAAAGGAGACTGGTGATTGGTATGTGTTTCTCCCCCACCCCACACTTTCTGTGAACTATCCCATTAAAAAAAAAAAAAATCTGCCACTGCAGCTAAGAAGAGTTTGGAAATAAATTACTTAAGTTGGATTGTTGACATAGGGCTAGAAGAATTACACCCCCAAATCCCATTAACAGTTGGAGATAAGTCTTCCTCAGAAACATGGGAATTAAAACCCTATAAAGGCTAAAAGGAGGAAGACTGTAGGGCAATCCACCACTTACATCATCCGAGTGTAGTGGAGCAGCTACGGAATTTAAGAGGGCAGAGTGCCAGAGCGCTGCAAAAATAGCAGCAATAAATGCCAACACAATGAAGAAACTAAACTGGTTTACTTCTAGATAAGAGCTTTTTCCTCCATCTACACAGAAGAGCAAACACCTCCTTCTGCAGTGGACTTTGTCAATAGCCAGAGAAAGCAACGAAGGCAACAGAAATACCCATCACATACCTTTTAGCAGCTTGCTAAAATCAAAGTTGCTCCGTGCTACCAAGTGGGGCACAACCTTCTGATACAGGCATATGACCTGAAGCAGGGCAGCTTTCAGAAACAGCGTCTCAGCATCATCCGAACCTAAGCAAAGCGTTTACAGCATTAGTTTTGCCTTCTTTCACACCAAGAGAGAACAGTGCAGCATCTGCATTATCCAACATGAGAATTACTAACTATAGATCCAATACTCTTGCCTATGAGATACGTTATCTTCCACAGTAACAAAAAGAAACAGAAAAAAACCCCATGGTATCCCCAGTTTCCTTTCCCAGTATTCCTGTGTAAACATTTTTAAAGCTAAGCCAGCTTATTCAGTGCTTAAATTGACAGTTGCCATTTTTAATTTGATTCAAGAGTGCTCACGCACATAAAAAGACAATCTTAACATTTTAACACTCACTATGAGACTCCAAGCAGTCCCACTGCTGTTCAATTTAAAGCTGAACTCCAGAAAAAAGGGATGGCAAGTACAAGGTCATGTTGCTGGTTTCCAAGGACACTACTTTTATCTAACGCCAGGTATGTTTGACCAGGGAAGCACAGGAGACTGTACCCTAATTTATTCCTTTGGTTAAAGGGATTTTTCTCTTTCCATTCCCTCTTTCAAAATAATAATTTCTCAATCTGACCTCTCTTGGCAAGAGAAAGAAACAAGTATTTGTATGAGAGAAACACCAATCCCAGTTAAGACAGCTGTTTACTTCTTAGGAAAAACTATTTCAGCAGCTAAACGTTCTTCTAGTTCATAACATGAGGACACAAAAGCTACTTGTGATCCAGTCACTAATGAAAGGAAGCAAAATAAATGAAGGGCAGCCAAAACTTTTGTAACACCTACTTTTTCCTGTTAACTGGGTCTCCCTCAGGGAGACGAAGAACTGGATGGATGCCACGCACAGACTTTGTCTTTGTTTGCCCGAGACTCAACTCCCGTTAAAAAAAGAATTCTCTAGTGGTCACAATGCAAACCAAGCTGTAAAAGGTGAGCTGAGAGTAAGTGATACTGTACTATCACCCTAGTATGCAGGGAAACCACAGCTCCAGTACTTTAGAGATCAGCTGCTTCATTGGTTTCAGCAGGCACTCTACCAATATTGAGCCTTGGAGTGCCAGCGCTGACAACTGTTTTGCTCCCCAAAGCCACACACAGAAGGACATACTCCAAAAAAACTGCTCCAGGAAGTCTCACTGTGGAATATGCCCTGTGAAGAGCAGGAAGCGGGCCACAGGTTTATATTCAGTCTTTAAGTAAAACATTGCAGGCTGCTCGCCAAGCTACAGAGTACTAAAACTTCTAGTTCCCTGCAACGGAACTACAAAAGCAAATCCTTCAGTAGGGACACTGGTTTTGAGAGAGAACAGCAGCTTTCACTCCAACCCTCCCTCTTCCAACACTTCCATGGTTTTATTCCTGTCTACAGCAACACAAGCATTTATGTAGCCACAGTAACTGCTTCACAAAAGTGAACCAATGGTGAAATAACTTGACTGAACTGAAAAACCTCCAAAAAAATATTTTTCAGGCATATCAATTTATCTGCTTGTCGAACTGCTTAACCTCCAAAAAAAAATTTGTCAGGCATATCAATTTATCTGCTTGTTTCATTGACAAGACAATGTCCAGTGGTCCCTTCCAACCATTCTGCAATTCAGTGACAGCAGAAAGGCAAACTGCTTAACCCCCTAGAAGCAACGGCAGCCTACCTGTCAAACCGTTCTTAGCCAACTCTGACACTGGTCAGAATTCAACTGCAGAAGAGACTGAACCAGGCAAAGACGAACAGTAAATCCAGAAGTGACATCTGGACTCTGTCGAAGCTAACAACCTCACATGGGAGGAGGATTTCATTACAGCCTTTCACAAACAAGCAAGAAGGGGTAACTCTGCGTGCTTTGCCTACCATGCTGTTCAGCAACTTCTGCTGTCTCAGTCGTTGCCTTCACGGTGGAGGTATCGCTTTCCCTCTTCTCCTGTTGGCCATCGTGGTGTTCTCTCCCTTGCTTCAGAAGGGACTGCCAGACAGCCACTATATTGTTCATGTCTGGTAAAAGCTAGAAGCAAAAAAAGAGTAAATTGCAGTAGCTCTCCTGCGTGAGACAAAGCTACTGTGATAAAAATATTCACAAACAAACAAACAAAAGGATTTGCTGCTCTTCACAAAGGTTGTAACTAATTTTGTACACAACTGGAAGAAGATCTGAAATCAAGTGCGTTTTGCTGAAGAAGTTTCCTGTAGAAAAAAAAATTACATTTTGTTCTTCATCCTCATGGTATATTTTGAACACAAGTGCTACCTGGTCTAGAGTTAGTCTGGGTAAACCCTGCTGGCTACAATTTCCTTGAACCATGAGGAGAAGTTGCTTCCAAGCCTGCTCTTAGAATTCACTTGCAGCACAACAGCTGCCAGTGTTGAATTCTGCTCACAACAAAATTTTATTTGCATTTCCATCATCCAGCTTGCCTAGGAAATGTAGTCTGCTACCACACCAGTCGTCACCACCTTTTAATCCACAGTATCTTTGGGCAGGGGGAGGGGAATGCTATCTCCAGCCTCCTAGGCTGCAACCCCTTGGGATGAAAGTGTAGAGAAGTAGTTATCTGCTGCAAAATGACTCAAGTTAGACCCCAATTTTCTTTTCACTTTGTACCTTGCTGACGGCTTCTCTGTACAGCTGTACGAATCCCTGCATCATCGACAGTGTGTAGAATTCCGACTTCTGCCAAGTTTCTTCATTCAAGCAGTACTCAATATTCTTCAAGGCTCTTCTCAGAACCATTGACACAAGCGACAGTATGCTGTGCTTCACTACGGTGCTGGGTAACTGAAAGAAGTTTAATTAAAAGGCATTTCAGTGCTTCCTCTTGTGCTCCGCACATAATCTGTACTCTGAATATATGTTAATTTGTTAAACTAATTACTTCCTAAACCTTGGTTAGCAGGAAATAAAAATCCATAGGTTTTCAGATTCCCAGCCTAAACCACTAGTGAGCATTCACAGAGCTGGTGCTTGGCTCTTACAAGAAGTATCAATGGGTTTTAATTAATTTTCCAGTGCTTCCCCAAACCTGCTTTAAGCTGGGACAATACAAAACACATGTAATTAACCAACTTAAGCAATTTCTTGGATGATCATACACTTAAATCAAACCAGGACAGAAAAATTCACTGAAATACTGTAGACTGCTCTTACATTTAGTCCTTGGGTGAACATTATTTTATTGCACACAGCAGGGACTGTTGTTACCATCACCATAGAAATCAACCTGGGAAGAGGAATAAACTCCGAAGTCTTAAAAGAATGGGAAATCTCTGGTTGAGCCTCATAGATCTGAAATAAAAACAATTTAATCAACATTGATATACTCCTGGAGACAACAGCTTCTTCTGGGGAGCATTTTACAGAAGGCTTTTACTTTGACTTGTCAGAAGTAATGACACCACTACATACCAATTTTTATGCAGAAATTTTTATATATTTTTATGCTACAGAGCATCCCCCAGACTTCAAATAAATGGAACATCTGTATGCAACCTGCACCCCTGCCAAAGGCCAACCCTTTTCAAACAAACTACAGATCCTACTTTTACGTTTTAAGCTAAGGCAAAGAGACAGAGGAACACTCAGAAAGGACAAAAGGTTCTTCTAGCTGAACTTTGATGTTGCTGCAGCTCAAAAAAAAACTATCAACGTGATGTTTCCCACTGCTTCTCATGCCAATTCCTTCTTCCCTGGTTTAGTTAAATGTTTATACAGCCTCCTGCTCTGAACATGGCTTTCTACCAAATGACCTTCCAACTCTATGTCTACACTTTTTAAAGCAGCTGTGGCTCTAAGCCATGCCTCATTTTCCTCAGCACCACAGAAAACAGGATGCCATTTCCCCCCCTCCATTTACCATCTTCGACATTTAACAGCATCCTGCTGCTTCTTTCCTAACATACCTACAGTAATTTCCAGTGCTATTTCAGAGGCATTAAGTCCTTCCTGTTTAGCTCACTTAAGCCTTTGTCACTTAAACTTCTCCACTGCTGGACTGACTTGTTTTTAAACTAGTTATTCATGAGATATTGTGCCTGTCTGCTTTTTAGTGATTTTAATACACTGTAAAGCACTGCGCATTTACAGCTGTACACACAGTACATCTTCAGACACACGAGCTTCCTCTGATACAGAGCAGCTGCTTCTGAAACAACAACAAAAACCCCCACTCCTTGATCCTCAGCTTAGTTCCCCTGAAATCAATGAAATCTTGTTCCTTGTCACTAGGAATTCCTCAGCTAAATTCATTAATTTGGAGTTAGCTTATACTTAAAACATGGCCATACCACAGGCTGGCTGGGCTCTGTACTGCACAATACCCAAACTGTACCAACTTCTACATAGGAATGGCATTATATTATCTTTCTGTAATAAAAGCAATGGAAGGCAGGCTTACCAATCCACCACCAAGTTCCTTGGCTTGGTACTTTTTCCTGTAGGTCAGGAATGTTTGACTCTACCACCTTTCCTATTACACTTTTGTACAATTCTGCACTACTGTAACAAAAAACTACTTCCATTTTTCGAGGAAAAAAGAAGAAGTATTGGGAGTGCATATTTCTGTGGAGAGGTGGTGTGCATCACTCATGCTCTTACCTTTTTGAGTAACTTCATGTTGTCCATCCAAGCTGACTTCAGTCTAGGAACGAAGGAATACCGGGTCTCCTTAAAGTATCTGTTCAGTAAGTCTGGGCATACTTTGAGAATATTCACCATGAGATCAGCAACCATTTCATCTTCTGTTGCAGTTTTTAAACCAAGCAGGAAGCGCAGAAGCACCACGTTTCCTCCCCTGTTGAAGACAAAAATACTTTAATAAAGAAATCCCTGTTCTGATACTTTACGTGTGATGTTAACTCTGCAACTCCTCAAACTGTTGCTGGGGTAAAGCCAAGGCAAAACCTCTCATACTGCTGGAATTTCTGAGTTTGTACTCAGAAAAGTAAGAAAATTACCTCCAGGTTTTCTGGATGACAAACAGTAATTACTTTTAATTAAATGATAAT
This sequence comes from Eurypyga helias, assembly GCF_000690775.1. NCBI lineage: Eukaryota > Metazoa > Chordata > Aves > Eurypygiformes > Eurypygidae > Eurypyga > Eurypyga helias. The sequence continues at coordinate 28,967 of NW_010257740.1, forward strand.
GTTTCAGAAATATTCTAACCAAACTTCACAAAGCTAAATTAATACTTTAATGTAAAACTTGGAAGGCTCCGGGGAGACCTTATTGCCCCTTCCAGTACCTGAAGGGCCTACAAGGAAGCTGGGGGGGGCTTTTTACAAGGGCCTGTAGTGACAGGACAAGGGGAAATGGGTTTAAACTGAAAGTGGGGAGGTTTAGATTAGATATCAGGAAGAAATTCTTCCCGGAGAGGGTGGTGAGGCACTGGAACAGGTTGCCCAGAGAAGCTGTGGATGCCCCATCCCTGGAAGTGTTCAAGGCCAGGCTGGACAAGGCTTTGAGCAACCTGGTCTAGTGGAAGGTGTCCCTGTCCATGGCAGGGGGGTTAGAACTGGATGGTCTTTAAGGTCCCTTCCAACCCAAACCATTCTATGATTCTAATTATTTTCCATGGTGTTTCAGTTGTTGGGGGTTTTTGTTTTGCTTGTTTAAGTTTTCTTCCATATGTCCCTAAACAAAAAGGGAGAATACTGCAGATACCAGATGAGTTACAGTTAAAATTTTGCTCAAAGCAAGAAGTAACCTGCTCTAGCACCACTCTGTATTGGTACCCTCTCCTACAATCCAGTACCTTCTTTGCCCAGCTAACGTGATTAAGCATAAAACACACCCCTATGAGAACCCCTCCATGGAATTACAGGAGTCTATTTTCTCTATCAGTCACAATCTTAGTGCACCTGCCTTTTAACTAGGTAGCAAATGGAAACAGCAGGGCAAATAGGTGCTTCCAGGTTAGATGTTGCAGGCCAAATTCTGGCACTACTGAAATCAATGTCAGCATTTTGCCAAAATAAAATAAATTTGCCAATATTTACCAAAAATTTACTTGCCAAAATAATCCACCTCCAGTGATACCAAATGTCAACTAGACTAGCTATTTCACCACCACGTGGTTAATACTGCAGCTTTGATGTTTTGTCACACCAAAAAAATCTGCAGCCCAAAAAAATCACAACTTATAGTAAGGACTTGGTATCTGGTTATTCACGGAGATGGCTCAGAGAAACACAACCACTGCCTAAGCCCCTGTGCATAGGGTAGGGTGCTCTCTGGTACACTGAGGTACCACAGGAGATCCCACAGTTTGATCTTGGGAAGTTTAAATTTAAAAAAAAAAAAAACAAACACCCACACACAGCCAAAAAACCCGCAAAGACCCCAATGCATTTATTTCTTCTGACGCAGAAGAAAGTCGGAAGCAGAATTCAGCAAAGCTACTGGCAACAGCCTGGAAGGACAGACAAGGTAACTAGCAAGGTCTCCCTTGCTCCCAGCACAGCTACAATCTCAGCCATCTGGTGACTTACTTGCCGGACGTTCCAAGACTTGGATCATAGAAGGTTATGCCATATTTCAGAGAGCAGCAGAGGTCCATTAAGAAATTATGAACAAGTTCCCGTACCATCACCTTTCCCACCTCTTCAGAACCTTGAGTCACCTGTGAAAATCAGAAGGGAGGAAAAGAGGCGTATGATTTTTGCTATCACGGAAGAAAATCTCACATCCATTTCACTCTTCTCTGAGCTTTATGAAGCTCCTTTTATACAGAAATACTAAAAGACAGCTCGGCTTTTGCTCACACTAACAAGACAGATTTCAGTTTCTCTATTAAACAAATTAAATATTACAGTATTTTTTTGTTTCAAGGAAAGCAAACCTCACAAATGTAGGCACATATGTACTATCTGCAGGGCATTACTGACGTAGGACTTTTTGCTAAGAAGTCAGATAGAGGAAGATAGAGAAGAGTCAAGCTAAAGAAAAGTAGTGATATCAAGACTTCCATGGCAAGGCCATGCTGGGACTCTGAAATCAAGGACTTAATGTGAAATCACCAACCTTCAACCTTACAGGCCAGGTTCACTGTGAGGAAGCTCAGAAAGACCAAAGAAATCGCCAATTTATGGTTCAGCCTAAAGTATGTGAAAAAAGCAACATATTCTCTGTTGCCCAGAGAAGCTGTGGATGCCCCATCCCTGGAAGTGTTCAAGGCCAGGCTGGACGAGGCTTTGAGCAACCTGGTCTAGTGGAAGGTGTCCCTGTCCACGGCAGGGGGGTTGGAACTAGATGGTCTTTAACGTCCCTTCCAACCCAAACCATTCTGTGATTCTATGATTCATATGTTTTTGGGGCCAACTTGGCAGCAGACGAGCTACTTTAATAGAGGGCAAGAAAGATGGATAGCTAACAATGCTCAGAACTTGCCAACACTTCAGGCAAAGGTGCGGCACCAATGCCATGACATTCACCATACAAAAATGGAAAAAGTGACCAAATATCCACATCAAGCAAAAAGATTGCATTAACCTTTCACATCCAGCACAACTCAATATTCTTGCAAATGAGAAGTCTCTTCTGGACAACTCCAGTTGGGAAATCACAAGCCATATGCAAGGACTGCATGGAAATGTAAGAATTTAAAGTTACTCAAAACTGAGATGCACGTTAATGATGGGGGTCATAGATTTGCACAGCTCCAAGCAGACACCTCCTAGAAACAGATCTCCTCCAAAAGGTGTTTACAATATATCAGAATTGGAATAGAATAGGCATAAGCATCTAGTAGAGGAAGTAAAAGACGACAGTTGTTCAGTGTTAGAAAGTCTGAAGCTTTGGGCTTCTAAAGATCAAGTGTTAATCAACACAAAGGTGAAAAGCCTGCAGCCAAAACCCAACGGCAGCATGGGCTTTCTACTGCTTTGCACTGGGCTTACAGCCATGCCTTAGATATTCCCACAGTGAGAGGTGGGGACATGAGATCACACGATTAAGAAAAATAAAAAAGCAAGTAGGTTGCCTATTTATGAGGAGATGACAAAACATCTGCAGGACTAACACCAGCTGCAGCCCTAATCCTTGCCTCATCTAGGACTTTAGTAATGCAATTTCATGGACCAGTAGAATCAGGAACAGCTCAGCCCTCAGAAACCCTGCCAACCCCCCAAACAGTGCAAGCTGAAAAGGCTGGCAACCATCTAGGGAGTTTAGCCCTCATCTCAGATCAGCTTGTAGGATGGGAATGAGGCACGTGGTAAGAACATTCCTTCCAATATAGTCTCCTATAGGGACACAAATGTGTCCAGGCAATGGAATACAGTACTCGCACCCAAAAGCCCCATTTCTCCCTGGTTAACAGATTCACACTGCAGTTCTGGAAATCAGGGAGGGGAAATGAACACCCTTCCTCGAGCAGTGAGGGGCAGCAGAAAGTCAGGGTTTCTTTAAGAAGCCTCAGCAGATCCCTCTTCTTGAGCTTATCAAGGTTAGGGTAACTGGGATCTATTTCAAAACCTGTGGGCTGCAAGATAGGAATTAAAAAAAAAAAAAAAGACAGGACAAGGACTAGGAGTTACAAAAAATTAACTACCAGACCTTTAAATCCCCAGGGCTGACATCAGTAATCCCATTCCACCGGTACAGTGAAGCAATGTGAATCAACACTTCTGCAGTAAAAAAGCCCACCTTCTGGGTTTTGGTGATATTTTTATTTTGAACCACCTGAAAACAAGAAAAGAGACAAACAACTATTTATTCCACATTATCACAAAATAATGGGAAATTAGCAACACACTTCATTCTAGCACACACAGAGCTCGCTCTCCTCACTACAGCAGACAGAAGGTTCTGCCTGTCCTGTTAACACTCCTTTCACACTCTCCTGCTCCCATCCTGACGTGCTTGAAGCCATAGGACTCTACACAAACTTCTGCATACTCTGCACATGCTCAACAGGATAGACTTCCAAGTTCAACTGAAGAGCACCGAGCGTATTTATAGTGGCATAGCCACAGACTAGGATAATGGAAATCTGCTACAAATACAGTCTGAATGAATGGGAAAACACAGTGGAGGAAGTTGTCAAAAGTTCTCCTACTGTCTTCTCCAGTCCTCATTTTTTTTTTTTAAATCTCACTTTCCTTGTTAAACTGAAGGAGTCGGAACGTATTAGGTTTCACCCAGAAGTTAATAGTATGCGATGTACGATTCCCACATGGGAAAAGCTTCATTCAGAAAACAAAGCTTCAAGGAGGTTTATTTTCCATTGAAATGTTAGCTTTTTTCTTCTTCTTCCAAGGTTATTGCAATAGAAAAATGAAAGAATATTCTTGACTTTAAATTGTCATTTGTGAAAAGCCTGAGTATGAGGCAGGCTCTTATGTTTACACTCTAAATTTGCAACTATTTTTTCTTCATTCTCTCAGTTGGCCATACAACAGCTTATGCAACATTGCTACAGTCGTTCAAAACAGATTCAAAAATCATAGATACTGGAACTAAAACCATTTTTAAAAAAACATTTTTCCAGAAAGGAAATAAATCTCTGGTGCAGTTACAGTACCCACAGCAGCAATAAGCTGGTGCACCACAGGGAAAGAAGCACTGCCATGCTAAGAAGGTAAGAAAGAGCAGAGCACACAAAAGGGAGTCGAGACTAAACAAACTCTTACACCTCTCAGCAACTCCTGCTTTCAAGTTTTCTCTCTCAACCCTGCAATATCACAAGGTTATTTCTGCCTGATATGAAAGAATCAGAAAAAACAACTTCAGAGAGAGGAGCAGACTTACCCCTCCAACAGTAATTTCTGACAGCAGGTGGTATGTACCTTCCCCTCCCAACCCCCCAACAAAAACTTCTCTGATTCTGAGAAGTTTATAGACAAGACTTCCCTTTTACTCTACCTCACCAAGAAATACCTTTGACTATCTCCTACAGCAGAAACTCTGCCAGCCTAACCAAGTCCAAAGGCCAGCTATCCAGGACCACAGGATGTGGCCGCAACGGACCCCTGCCAAGGCTGGCTGGGGCACGGTCCCACCCACTGCAACCTGACAGCTGCTGGAAACCCACTTCATGTCACGGTCCCCATACTGAAAACACAAAATCCTTCTCCTCCTGGGAAGGAAACTGTACATGATTACCTAGTTCAGAGCTAACAAACCTAGTCAAATCTAGCTGTTCTCCACGTTTCATCAGGGGAGACATTCTTTGATGGGCCAATCTCACCGTCATGGGAAGTACCAAAAAAGACTCTAGTTCTTTTGAACTTCAGGCTTCACGCCGACACAATCACAACCCACTTGACACCACACACTAAAGCTGAGCTGAAATTAGCATCCAAGCACAAGCTACGCAAGCACTTGCTTTAAGAGAGGGCACTGGAAAAGCCTAACAAGCTTCAGATCTGAAACAGTAATATGGCCACACTATCAGCCTTCAATAAATATTGTCAGTAATGGACACACTGACAAACTCTCAGCAGCACAGTGCCAACACCTTAAAGAGCTGTACATTCAATGAGAAATTACTGCAAAACTGCTTTCAGCAGCAAAGAAAATACAGAACAAGAGACAACACAGTTCAAAGGGCATATCATACCTTAGTTCTCAGTGTGGAAAGTAGAAGATTGACAGTAGAAACTTTGTCTTCCTTTATTTCAGAACGAAGAATATCTGGAATGAAATCTAAGACGACATTTCAAATGTTAAGTGAAAACGTGAAAGCTATTTTTCCATACTAAAATGCTTCAGGGAATTCATACACCTTTCTCTTCAATGTCATATTATTTACCTTGCTGTTATATTTAAGGATGAACCAAAAGGCTGCAATCAGAGTTTAGAAGGATGATGCGTCTGTAACTAGAGCAATGAACAAGCGATGCTGCCAAACCTACTCTCATCGTAACTAGCTAATTTGACAACTCGGTTATTAACACTTCCTGCAACAGCATATGTCAACTTCAAATATATTTCGGGCTCCAGTGTTATGCAGTGTTTAAACTTCAGTAAATGCCCACTCTCCCCAGTGAAGGGCTCACAATTGTTTTGCAGTGATTCTCAAGTGTTTATGGGTGGCATCTCCAACAACATGCATCATCCTTTGGCTCACCTGCGCATCCCAAAGTTAGAGAACTTCAGTGTACAGAGAACCTCCGTATCTTACAGGGGAATGAAAGCCAGCTGTGCTGACTGGGTCTAGGTGTGCACTGTCATTCCCTGTCCTGAAAGGACTGAACAACTGAGCAATTAAAGGAAATCAGCAGCCCCCAGGGTGGTGTGAACAACAGAAGTAAATAATTATGGCCTGTTCTCACTCCCTCACCATAAAATAAATGGGTTGTTTTCAGCTAATGGCTCCCCTCCACCCACCCTAGATCCCTTCTGAATTTTTTTAATTTCTTTTCTCTTATCAAGGGTCTCAATTCACAACTTGAGAAACATCAGCAGCAGAATTCAAACCACTGAAGTCAACGGAAGTTTCAGCACATAAGGCATCAAGTATTAATCAAGTGTATGTAAGATCCTCTTCTTTGCTAGTTCAGTTTGACCCCCTTCTCTAAGAGACATAAACGCAACATCCTCCCATTCTGCATTCCCATGTCATGCCTCCGTAAAAGATGCAAGGGACATTACGCTGGTCTCCATAATCACTGACAAAAAGTGGTCTAACGGAGTACACAACAGCTACCCTGCATGAGAATAAAAGAGGAAGTATGCACAGTCTTTAACATATTTTTTTTTTAAATTTAATGCAACATCATTGGAAGAATCTCCCCAGGGAAGTGATGGATTCCCCAACACTGGACACTTAAGATTCAGCTGGACAGGGTGTTGGGCCATCTTGTCTAGACTCTGCTTTTGCCAGGAAAGGTTGATGACCCCTGAGGTCCCTTCCAACCTGGTATTCCGTGACTCTACTAGGTTATGAGTAAGGCTGAAGGCCATGAAGGGTTTTTTTTCTGCTTATTGAATCTACGGCCTCAAAGTTATATTACATTTGCCATTTTTACAACTGTGTCACCAAGGGCTTCCTATTTTTACAGGGATTTTGCAGACAGCAAACATTAGTCTCAAGCACAAGAGGCACTCACTAGAATAATAAAGAAATTTAAAGCTCTTCAGGTAATAAAATTAAAAATAGGTATTTTGTATCTTATTAGTGCTGTTTAACTGGTTCACATTTTGAATTAGTTCATATTTATTATCACCTATAAGTCTCTGCCTTAAAAAAAATACACAAGCAATTGTGAAATACCTTTTAATTCCAGCACCTGTCTCAAGATTGCATTGTCACCAGCAATTAAGAAGGAGAGGGCAAACTGAATGTAGGCCATACGGACATCAGGTCTCCCCTAAAAAAGGATAAAAGGCACTGTTGGCATACAGATTGTACATAACTCTAAAATTAATAATGCAACAATTGATTGTAAGTACTGTAAAATTAAGGTAAATTAAACAACTTCTATAAACACGTTGCATGTAGTCATACACACATATGTGTATGCAATACATCTACTGTATATTCGAGAGACTACTTCTGTTAAGCAGATTAGTCTGTTAAAGTTAACATCAGGAAGGAAGGTGTCCCAGTTCACATGTTTTTCAGTTGCCAATATATGAGACAGGCCATAAATAAAAAAACCAAAAAGTTTAACAGTAGTTTCATGCCAAACCCTGTACATGCATCACTGAACACCCTTACTTCTTCACCACTTGGTACACTAGTCAATTCACAAAAACACTAAAGAATGGTAATGACAGTAGTGCTGCTGCAATTCCTTACTATACTGGCTACCACAGCAGTGCTGGTCTTGGAGACTCCTGCTGCTTGCTGCCATCTGTGAGCTGCAGCGCACTACACGCATCTCTCAGCTATTACAGCTGCTCAAGGAGCCTCCTGGGTAACACAACTGAGACCGGCTACAAACAAAAACACTCTTAAAAAGGGGGCTGGTATATTACAGAAAAATAAATTCAGGCACAGTGGAAGTAATGAAAGCTTTGCCTGGAATAGGGTCACAGGATATCAACATGATTTGTAATTTTTTTGAAACTTACTGTGCAAAGTTAAGTTGCATGTAAAAAAGCCTGGAAGAAGATATGGACTGGGCTAAACCATAAGGCAGAAGTGACTCATGAAAGGGTTCAAAGAAGAAATAAAGAAATGAGATTTTGCTGTAAGCCTTGGGGCTGATATTTTTGTATTAAAAAAAAAACAAACCACCACCTCTGATAGCCAGTTATGACACTGTAATTTCTCTGACAGCTGAGCAAGATCTTCAATCTGGTTTTGGAAACTTCTTCCCTTACTTGCAGATCTAATAAGCCTGTGGTCAAAAGACTACACCCAAGCATTTAAATTTAACGGGTGGAGGTACTCCTAAAGGCCAGCTTCTGCAGTAAGGTTAAACAAACCATGAAATCTGACTCTCCTGACATTGTTTATATATAAAGCAATCAAGTAGAAGGCAAAAAAACCAAACACACAGCTTTCTCCCTGAAACCACTTTTCAGAATCTCATTTGTCACCACAGATGGCACAAACCCAACACAAACATACACGTTTATTCTGCAAGTCATCTTTAAAAAATAAAAAGAATGTATCGGTGCTGAAAATAATATTGGATTTATTATACACTAATATTTGGAATGAAATATAAATATTCTTGTTCTGAAACACTGGTCCAGGTCAAACCTGATTATTTTTAGCAATGGGAGAGAGAACAAGAAATAAAAGTTCCTTTTGGAAAGAGAGGAGTGACTTTTTCTACTCACTCACACATCCTCCTTAAGGATTTCCGCTAAGAGATTATTTAAAACCGCTGGTTATATTTTCAAACACAATTACCCCAACCCTACTAGTACTGGGCAAAATCCTCTCTCCATTCAAACACCTGCAGAACCTCCATTTATTTCAGTGGGACCAAACTGCAACCCACGCATTGGAAGAAAGACTGAACCCTTCCCAAACACATTACTGAATATTTTTCAGAAGTTTACCATTATTTTCACTCCCTTTCAGACATTAAAAGGGTATCCCACAGAAACACATTGATATTTCACCACAGCTTACTGGAAACAGACAAGGCACTTCGCAGTAAACTCTACAAGGCAGTGTGAAAAGAAGGTTATCCTGAGGAGCTCTGCACCCTGACAAGATGAGAAAGACCAGAATGGGATGGAAAACGAAGCACGTTGTACCTCAAGGGTGGCATGCCAGCTGCCCCGCTATCACAGACAATCAGAAACATGACCTGGGGATTTCCTGTATAAGTAGATGGGAAGCTTTTGCCCCACAGATCAGTTCTGATGCCAGTTAGAAACAATTAAGAAACATCTCTGCCTGATACAGGACAGGAAGGAAGAGGTAAGTTCTTGCAGCCAAAAATATAGCTTAATTTAAATACTTGGCAGAAGAAAATTGATGGAGCCATGGTGTAGCATTTCATAGCACACGGCAGCTTAATTTACCTTCTTACATCTTCTTTTCAATAATCCAGGCAGAAACTTATTATTAAAATCAAAATGGCTAAACACATCCCTTGCTGAATCTGGCCCCTGAGCCACCATGGCTGACAACAGGGTAAGGCATGCTCGGCTCATCCTAAAACGAAAAGCAGAGAAAAACCTGCAGGTTAGTTCCACGATGACAGTTAAACAAATCACCAAATCAAGAGATGAAAATTTAACGCAAGACCTTTTTCCCCCCCCTATTAAATAAATTATCCCACTCCACCTCCGACATCCACCCAAGCCTTCAGAAGCTTCAGGCATGAAACAGTCCTGCAGACGCGTATGTGTTTTACTGTGACAAGCAGCTCCGTAGGAGCTATGGCTGATGCTGAAGTTAAGGACACACATAGCGTAGGCCAAAGACAGGCTGCCTTTTTGTTTGTTTGTTTGTTTTAGCTGAATGACAGAGGTTTTCTTCAGTTTAAATATGCAGCATGGTCTTGTCATGAACTAAATCCCAAGATCTACACTCAGTTTTGATTTGTGCTCACTGACCACTGGGAAAATTTGCCTGAAAAAATAGAAGGGAAGGTAAAACAACCAAAACCATTACTTTAGGCAGTGATAATGGCAACTGGGAAGGAGGGGGAGAGGGAAGAAGGGAAAAGGGAATGCCTATTTATATTCTTCCTAAAAATTAAGCTGTAATGAGAAGCTAGATATTCACTTTATAAAGTAAGATTAAAGAAAGTGCCCAAAATTAGGAGCTCCTAAATATGCATGAGTTCACCATTTATTTCAATGGGAACACGACAGGGGCATCAGGTACAAAGCTGCAGACCTCCATCATTTGTATAGCCACTACCCATTTAAGTGTTTTGGAATCTGTCCGTCATGTTTCTTTCATGGACAATGTGTACCAGAGCCATGCAAGCTAAGCAGAGATTTCATCTAGACGTACCATCACAATAAAACCCCTCTGCACATCAAAGAGGCAGCACAGAAAACGCAGAGCATATACCACCAGAATACCATCAGAAAGCTGCAGCCTCCTCTATGCAGGGTCTAAAAGGATCTCTCCAAAAGCTGTCATCTTCAAAGGCTTAATAAGAAGAGATCTTGCATGGTTTCAACTTTTATTTTACAATATAGCTATCCACTCGTACTTGGGATTCTATGTACAGTTAAAATGCTTGTTGCAGTAAGATGAGATGAGTGGTGCAGGAAGTGTGGTTGTGCCCATGAACTGGAAAGCAGAAAAAGCTTTTCTAATTCTGGCCTGTCCGAAGACCTACAGACAAGTCATTGGCCTTGGACAAATCATCTGCAGCCTCCATTTTTTCCTCTCCCTTCCTCTTCCTCCCAGGTTTGTATTAAAATTTTTCTGGCACTTGGAACTTCTCTCACTCTGTCCAGAGTGTGAGTTGATGTTGTTTAGACAGGCTAGATAACACATGAGTGCTTAAATCGGCCTAAAATGGCCTTAGATTTAAAAGACAGGAAAAGTTAAAGAAAAGCCAACCTGGAAAAAAAAAATTATAAACATGAAAATCTGACTACAAAAAATACTCGGAAATAAACCACTCAAGGGCAGCTCTTTTTGCCATCACGAGATAGAGTGCTCAGCATCTGTGAACTACAAGAAAGCCTGCTCCTCCCTGTTCCAGGCAGTACATTTCACTTCACAAACCAGGCAGCATTAAAATAACAGGACTCCAGATACCACCCACTTTACTTCTCACTAGGAGAGGCACAACAGAAGAAAACCACAGCATCAAGAAAATATCATCTAGCTTTAGATTGTACATTATATCAAAGCTTACACCTTGCAAAGACTTTCACGTGCAATTATTTAAAAAAATGTGGAACAGTATCATCAAATAAAGGTGGATTATTAGCAGTAAGTAAAGCTGAATTCTGCACTATCTTGTACACATGTGCAAGACCCTCAGGATCAATTCAGAACAACTGACAGAGCTTCTCCGCAACATGTATGGAGAACACTTACCTGTGATTTTCAGAATACAAAGCAGCGTAGACCAATCTCATGTAGGAATGAATCAACTTTTTGACTATGTTCATTCCCACAACAGAAAAATGGGAGAGGTCACTGCCTGTCCTCAGCAAAATGGCTTCTAGAGCTTGAAAGATTAATAGCATCTGGAAGATATAGAAATAAGTTAGTTATCTGCCACTGTCAAGTACGGGTTGATATGATCAGCTGAACAATAACACACCCCATTAAAAAGAGAACCCCACCACAAGAGGAAAGCTTCTGCATATGAAGGCAGAGCTAACTTCTGAATTCTCTCCCAAAAATAGGCTGCTGCTTCTTTGAAAGGATTAGTTCTGAGAGTGAATTTTCAAGGAAACCCCCTACAGATACTATGAGAGACTAGAGAACCACAGGAGGTCAGCTTACTTGTGATTTTTTTTTTTCAGTCGCTAAACTCATGAAGTTCAGTAGTAGGGATGGACAACCTCCACTGGCAGCCCAGGCCAGCATGCCGACCGAAGGCCTGTACAATCCTAAACCAACTGAATGTAAACAAGGGTCCCTCCTCACAAGTGAGTTGAGACCTGCATGCATGATTTATCTGTGTATGCACAATGCCCACTGCAGTGCAAGGTGTGGCACAGGCTGAAGGTCCTGAAGGGCCTTCCCCAGCTGAAGGCCTGGGCCTAGGGCTAATGAAACAATGCTTTAAGAGACAACTGCTGGTAAGTCCACAATGCAACAGGCTGAAGAAAACCATCTGAGCTGCTCCAGTCTTGCAATTAAGTCCCTGTAGATGAGTCGTGAGCCCACATAGCACTGGGACGGTATTCATTACAAGTATTAGCCTCTATCAGTGGATGGATCTTGACGAAAGCATGTCACTGAACATGGCACAGGTCACCATTACACAGACAGAAGCGATAACCTAATGCAAAGGCTGACAAGCGGAGGTTGAAAAGAACACTGTCCAATTTTGTCATATGAAGTTTTAAATTAATAACGATGCCACAGTATTCACAGTGAAAAGAGTTTTTTAATTCATTAGCTCATTCATCATATTCTGATGAGGAAAAATTGTGTCAGCTCAGATGAGAAAGATCAGGTCAACTTTACCAATGGCTTCCTAGAAATACTGACGTACTAGGGAGATGTCTAGTTATCCGAAAACAACTACTTTCACTGGACTATTTCTTTTGTTTGCTTAACTGCTCCTGTCAGCCTCCTTATTTTTCAAATGATCGTATGATAACATGTAAAGAATCTTAACTGCTTGATGTTGGCAGGACTGGTGGTTGTGCTGGCATCATTAAATCCAGGAACACCTTGGCACTGAAAGGGCATTTCCCACTTTAACAGTGCTTCTCCCACTGTGACTTTGGGGAGGTGGGGTGGAAACAAACCCTATACAAGGTTATTTACAGCACAAAGCACTTCTTCAGGGGTTCCTCTCCCAGCCGGGACACATGCTGCCAGTCATTAACCTACAACACCCACGGCCAACTTACTTCATTTTCAGGCTTTCTTTCTCCATCCATAAGTCTGAATATTTCAGCACACTCCATGGAAATTTTTACGTATCCCTCCACGACATCATATATATCAGGTGATGGCAGCGTCTTAGCAACGGAGATGAAGGTCTCCAGACCTGCAATGGGAGAGTTTCACCCGGGGCGCCAATGCCTCGCGTGGGACACGCTACGAGCCGCCCCCC
>NW_010257741.1:0-407 GCF_000690775.1 Eurypyga helias
ATAAGACAGTCAGAACTATGTTGAATAAAATTTCAAATATAGGTATGTCTCACCTTGTGAGGCAATACAGATCCTTTAAGAAAGGGAATATGCCTACACGTACACACATCTCTATGAATGAATTTTTAAAGACTGATGTTCTTATTATCATAAAGATGATCAGTGAGAAGTAAAGTCCCTTCTTCTCACGCAAACACTGCAAAATGAGCAGAAAAGAACACCAAGAACTACATCAAACATACAACTCAAGGGCAGTTCATTTTTATAGCTCTGTAAAGAGAGTGTGGAGGCAATGAGAAACTTCACGTTGTACTTGTAAGAGCGAGCTAGCAGCTTTTCTGCTGTTGGCTGTAGGGGCAGCGATGAGAACACAATCTAAAAGCTACTGCCTTTGGCAGCTTTTCTGG
>NW_010257741.1:431-3314 GCF_000690775.1 Eurypyga helias
ACAACTGGATACCAGCTGAAATGAATATTGGGTCCCTTTATAAGTGGGCCAAAATAAACCGAAAGAGCTTTCAAACAAACCACAATCTCCTCTACTAACCCACCCAGACAGCCCCACTGCTCTTGCAGGTCTTGTGATGAAAGGCTGCCCTCGTAATACAAGGGCAGCCTAACGCCCGTTGGCTCCTCTTTCACAGGATCTTGTGAGCATCTTTCCGTTACTCACAATGCTCAAGTGTCAGCATAAAATTTCCAGCACAGGTGTAAAAAACTCAGTTTTCTGATTTCCCTCACCCCTGAACTGAACTGGCAGCCCCTCAGCTCAGACAGTGCAGCTTCACTAATCATCCTGAAGCTGTGTAAACCTTTCAGTTCTACCAACCAATACTGATGTCCCAAAAGCACGGCATTCTTAACAGTCAGTAAGAAAATATTTAAATCATCTAAAAGATTAGTTAGATAGTTTATACATGATTGGCTAGGCGGGATGAGGCTTTGAGCAACCTGGTCTAGTGGAAGGTGTCCCTGCCCATGGCAGGGGGGTTGGAACTAGATGGTCTTTAAGGTCCCTTCCAGCCCAAACCATTCTGTGATTCTATGATTAGCCAGATGGCTTCAGAATAATGTAACTGAATAGTGTAACAATACAATTATATGTTTTTGCACACCTATGCAAATATTCAGATGTGACATTTATCTACACAAATAGTCCAGTGATGCTCTAAGTTCAAATTGCTTTGGTGCTGTTGGCGATGGGAGCAGTGATGAGAACACATCCCTGTGCCCCAAAACTCTTCATGTCCATAATCAGTGTATGCACCTGTCCACTTAAAGCTTTCAGTTGGTTTGATGTTGAGGAAACAAGGGGAGGACTGCGACCGACCAAGAAACAAACCCCACATCCTGTAAGAGGCCCATTTTATTGACTGGGATACAGCTGACTTGACAGTAAACATCTCCTTTCCCTGAACAAAGTCCTGACATGAAGGCCCAGAATATTCAAGCCTAAGTGATCCGAAGTTCCCTGTAGTTGTAATTGAACCTGACACAAAGCACAGAAGTTAGTGTGATACAACACAAAGACCAGCATAACCTTCAATAAACCACTAAACTGATTTTACAGGAAACAAATATTCAATAAAGCATTTTATACTAAGCTATTTTTAATACCATGAAATGGAGACAAGGAAAAGTAACACAACGTATTAACAGAAGAGACTCTAACGGATCTCAGTCAGATGAATGATATCAGCACCTCTGTGTAGGCTAAAAATCTACTATTACCTTCAGTGTCCAAGTTCGGTTTTGTGCTGTGGATGGCATAACACAAAAGGTGACATCTCTTCCCTCCTCTGCACTCTTCCTGGCAAACAGCATACGTACATAATCTATGCTCATTAAGTTCTCTTACACACAGACTAACATTCTAGGAATCACAGCTACCTAAAGCCTGACTGAGGTATATTAAATATTCCGTTATTTCAGTCATTGTAGACCATGAGCCATGCAACCATCACAACAGCAACTCCGACCATCGGCAGCATAATGAGATTCTTGTATTTTTGCCATGATGATTGTTCCACTTCCACTTCATCCTTTCTTCTCTTATTCTTTCTTCGCCCTTTTAATCTGTTTTCAAAAGCTTCCAGTTCAGCCTAGATGAAGAAAACCAGTAGTTGATGTTTGTGTCAGAATTAAAACCAAGGAAACGTGAAGATTTTGAATAACATTCCCCACAACCATTCTATAAAAATAGCTGGCAGCCAACGGAAGATAGACATCTCTTAGAGATGCGATGGTACCACTGTACCCCGTGGTTACAAAGCACTTTGCTTCCAAGCATTAAACCATTGTTTAGCTTCCTATAAAAAACACCACCAAAAATGCATCCAACTCAAGTTTTACATTAGATTTTTAACTCAGGCTGAATATGTTAAGCCAAAATGAGATTGTTATTTCACTGAAATGCGTTAAAAATATATTATTCTTCCTATTAAAGAAAAGCACTTCTAAGTATTCAAGCTACGACAACAACATGTAAGAGAGCATAAGCTGAAATCCCCAAAGACCTCCCCCTCTGTAATAAGGATGTGCCCGCTGCTAAAAAGAAATTAATTTAAACTAAAAAACTCTATCATTTCCCCCCACTTCTTTATATTTTTCATGCTCAGCTATATTTTAGATTAACAGCTATAATCTTAGGCCTGCACAAAAGGATTCAATTCGTTAAGCATTGTAACTTAACACTTAGTCACTCGTCGTATGACCGTAGTAGGTACACAGTACCCTTCAAAAGAAGGCACATGCCCACTGGCCCAAAAATGAAGGAAAGCAACTGGAAAAATAAGAAGAATGCTAAGCTTCCCCCCAGAACAGCAGTTTTGGGATAATGCCTGGAATGAGCAGTAGGGTCCTCTCTGATCCATGTTCCTCACCTCCCACCACATCCTTTTAAAAGGGTATCAAGAGAATACAGATAAAACTCATGTTAGGGCACAAAGCTGGAATAAAACTGGAATTAGGCAGCCTGGAACAAAGAGGGTAAGGCTGGGGTGAGACTCCAATGGGGAGCTGTTATTTGCTAGGAAAATCAGGGAAGAGGCAGACTGAAGCCAGAAAAATCCCGAAGATTATCTGGATTGTTTGGTAGAGCTGTCCCACGCTTGCTTTAGTAGCTGACAAGGAGCAGAGGGACGAGGTGAGCGGGAAGAGAGGAGAGATGGGAGCAGCGGAGTGCAGCAAGCGGGACTGGCTGGGGGAGAAGCGCAAGTTGGAGCTGGAGCAGAGGAAACATGGACAGTGAACAGAGACAAAGCCTGGCCACGAGAGGAAATAAATCTACATGACGACGACGGCAGTGCTGCCAGGAAGACAGGGCATAAGA
>NW_010257741.1:3345-16580 GCF_000690775.1 Eurypyga helias
AAGGTAGGTACATTAAAGGAACACGAATAAGACTGTTTTGGGAAATGGGCAGAGAAGTAGTCCAGTAAATATAATTTTCCTTTGGAATTCAAAGATTGCCTGATGTCTGGTCTTCCTCTACTGACAGCAAGCATTTGTCAGAGTTTCACAAGGCGGATCTTACTGCCCTTCCTGTGCCAGATACCACTGTTAGCAGGAGAAGGGGACCCATTTTGATGTCTGTTCCTTTGTACCTAACAAAGGCAGAAATTGTTGGCACTCCCCTGATGATACGGGAGAAAAGTTCAGACCAAGTTCCACAGCCTGCTATTTGAAACAAGATTACTTCCGAATAGCTAATCCTCCTTTAGAAAAGTATTTCAGTGAAACATTTTTTCAGAATCCAAAATCTGGAAGCAAGTGCAGAGTTCTTAAGGTTTTATAGATAACACGGCAGTATTTCATCTTGCCCAGATGCTAAATAAAACTTGGGACTTCTACAGCTATTATATACTTGTGATCTCTAAGTTTTAAAAGCAGAGTGCTTCATGAATTGCAGTAATCTGAATTAAAATATAGGGCTTGAACAATTATATAACAGGTACTGAATTGCCTTCCTAGTGATCCTTATGAAAACCCAGCTAAAAATACATACATTATAAAAAACAAAACACAGGATGAAAAAAGGTCCGTGGGCACAGAATACGAGAGAGAAGCCATCACTATCCTTGAAAAGCTACCTACGGATTTTATGTAACTGCCATCGTTCCCAAAGCGTCACCTCGATGATCTCTGAACAATAAAGGAACGGTTGTGCCCAGTCTTCAAACTACCTTATTTTTTTCAAGCTAAATAAGGTCAAGCTTTTTATTCAGAGTAAGAACCCAACTTCCTGTGTACAGACATATTTAAAGTGAAATGAAACGCATTTGAGCTGAACACTCAAAGCGATTTGATGTCAGGTAATGTATAATGTAGTATTGCTCAGGTACTGGATTTTTCTACTTCATGTGGTATTCTCTAGATTCTTCCTGCACTGGAAGGAGCAGATGACTCACGGGAACATGAAGCTAAATGAACGCAAGTAAATGCGAGTACACAGACACAATGCATATAGTCTGAAATTGCAGGTCTTACATTTTACAGAGGGGATGCTTGACTTTTTTAACTTCTAAGGAGCTGTCAAAGCATTTTTCTTGCGAAGAGAAAAGGAAACAAAATGGTTCATCCAACTTTTTAAATGAGAATCCAGGCCTGAGACCTTGACTTTCAGTCTCGAAACTTTTGACTGTTAGCAGTTAGCTTAAAAAAAGCAACCAAATCCTTTACACCGGAGTGGGACAGAGAGAGCGCTTGGTCTGCAATGTTAAATAATCGAGGCACTGATCTTGTTACCACCTCTAGCAACTGTGAAAACCCTGGCCTCACACAGTGCCACTCAGCTGCTAGGGCCATGATGAAAAGCCTAATCAGGCCTCGCACCGAGAAACAAGCGATCCCATCTGTAAGCAGTATTAGCAAAAGCTGCTACCAAATACAGCAAATAGCAAAGCATACGTGTGCAGACTTACCAGAGCCCTAACTAGTTTGTGGGTAAGGGATTTAATAAGTATTAATGAAAACAGGTCTCAAGAAGTTGCGAGTAACAGATGAACTGTCTGTATAAAAACATGATAATAAGATCAGGAAGGTGGTGCAAGATGAAAACTTCTGTCAGAGAGGGAAGCACACCCAGCAAATCCATACTCTTAAGAGGACCCAACACCCTAGGACAGCGATGTCCTTCAGTTTGCATCACCAGATGGCAGATTACGAGACCAAATTGGAAGGGAATCAATGTTAGATAAAAGGCTGCAGTAGCCGAGGTTAGTACTTGTGTGCAATTCTACAGCCTATTTATTAGTTGTCTTTTTTTATTTGTCCTACTATTATTTTTTTACTGTTGACTAGTGTGCTACACATTACCCACAACATTGGAAGTATATAGAACGGTTGGAGCGAGACCAGAGGAAGCCACGAAGATGCTCAGAGGGCTGGAGCCCCTCTGCTATGGGGACAGGCTGAGAGAGTTGGGCTTGTTCAGCCGGGAGAAGGGAAGGCTCCGGGGAGACCTTATTGCCCCTTCCAGTACCTGAAGGGGCTACAAGGAAGCTGGGGGGGACTTTTTACAAGGGCCTGTAGTGACAGGACAAGGGGTAATGGGTTTAAATTGAAAGTGGGGAGATTTAGATTGGATATCAGGAAGGAGTTCTTCACAAGGAGGGTGGTGAGGCACTGGGACAGGTTTCCCAGAGAAGCTGTGGATGCCCCATCCCTGGAAGTGTCCAAGGCCAGGCTGGATGAGGCTTGGAGCAACCTGGTCTAGTGGAAGGTGTCCCTGCCCATGGCAGGGGGGTTGGAACTAGATGGTCTTTAAGGCCCCTTCCAACCCAACCCATTCTGTGATTCTATATAACTGGACACTCCTAGTTAACTTTTTAATAGGCTTGATTACATATAGGCAAAGTTTTCTACCCCTGAAGCTGCATCCACCACAAAACACGTACACAGAAGCAGTTGCCCTGTACTGCGCAAGGCTACTGCTGGATGCAACTGTGAGACT
The DNA here is from genome assembly GCF_000690775.1 of Eurypyga helias. Lineage (NCBI taxonomy): Eukaryota > Metazoa > Chordata > Aves > Eurypygiformes > Eurypygidae > Eurypyga > Eurypyga helias. The sequence goes on from NW_010257741.1 coordinate 5,927, forward strand.
TCAGTGATTGTACAAGTAGAAAGCAACGGTGGGGTGACTGCAGAGAGAAGCCATCACTGCTGAACAATCCAGATGTTGCACGCTGTGTTGGTGGAGTAAATCTGTTACAGTTTCAGAGAAGCCTCGTTATAGTCCCCCTAGTAAATCCTCAGTAAGTTAAGTGATTTTGAGGCAGAAATCATTAGTAACTGGGATGGCTTCTGGAATTTGTGAAAAGACAATCAGTACAAACACTAGCAGCTTTGAATTTTCAGCTCTAGAACTGTAAGCATGTTCTTCACACGTGTAGAAGTCCATTAGTACACTTCGGCACTCGGCTTGCAGAACCCCCAGTTACGGATTAGCTCTGCCTAATGACACGTTTCAGACATCTCTGCGCAAGCGACACTTCTGACCCATGTCCCAGAACAAACGTTTCCAAGGCCACCTTAGAGCGCAAGAAGAATTGGAAGAGCTGTCTGTGGGTTGCATGAGGGAGTATGTGATCAATACTGCGGACAGCTGAGGCACGAATGTACCCCTAAACATTACGAGGCGATGACAAAGCAGTGCCCGGTCCCTTGGCCAACGGGTACCTGACGGCACGCTTTTCCTGCACGCCGAGTAGACACTCTCCTCTGAGAAACAAAAGCAGGCCTTGCTGGAGTAGTGGGTGCTTGACGTAACGCTTTAACAAAGCCTCTATGCATAACAGAAGTTGTGACCCCCAGAGAAACTGTCTATCCGATTGGGAGAATGCAACAGGAGGCTCGGGCGTGTGAGTAAGCCTCCCACACCCCTTTTCAAGCAGAGGGCGAGCCAGGGCTCCACCGTCAGAACAGCGTGACGCGCGGCTGAAAACACAAGTGTAACCCAACACGTTGTGACAGCTGAGTAAAAGGAGAGTGAGAAAGCACACCCCAGACTTCGAGTACAGTTTGGCGTCACGTGCTCAGGCACACGTGCACGTGCTGGTTGGAAGGAGCGCGTTAAGGCTGTGGCCTCCAGCCGACAAACCTGAGCCAGCCCTCGCCACCAACTGACCAGCGTCAGTGTCCCCAGGCAGCTGGCACAGCAGCTTCTTGGATTACAGCGCCCACAACGTATGCTCACCACCAACAGCACTTACAATAAATACCCTTCCCCCTGCCCCTGTCAGAGACCTCGAAGGACAAAGACTCACTTTCATGATGGGAAGGAGGAGGGAAGCTTCACCCAATATTTAAACCTCTGTGGAGGCTATTCAGCAATTCTGTGGGGTTTATGCATTATTAAGTGATTGATTAAAATCAAGAGCACTGAGCATTGTAAAAATAAGCCATACTACACACAGTTACAGCAGTGCAAGATTAAACGGATTAATTACCAATTGCGTAACATGAAAATTGTTTGGGAAAACACATGGGCTCTTAACCACTGTAAAACATTCCCAGCACACATCTTGGAGTAAGATAACAACAGAGAGAATGACTGTGCATGTCACGTCACCAATTATACATCTTTAGTTGCATGTAAATTGAACAATTTACTAAGAAGAACAAAGTGGGGAAGAAGAGAGGTTGATACCTGTTGCCTTCGTTTCTCTTCTTCAATAGCAGCTTTGGCTTCTGCCTCTTTTATCTGTTCAGACATACAAAGTGATAAGCAAATGTTGTAAACAGCAGCCTAAACCATTTTCTTACAGAGCCATAGTTACTTCTACAGAGTAGTTCTCAGCAAAAGTGAGCAAAACCTCCATGAAGTGAGCTCTTAACTTAAGATCACAAAATGTTCTTGGAAACAGTTGCACCATCTCACATTTGGAAAACATGGAATTTATAATGGATGCTACAAGGTTATAATTTGAACTTGAGACTTCAACTGGACAAGCTCAACCGACAAATATAAAACCTAAAAAGAAGAGTTTGTTCACTAACAACCAGGCAAAGTCCTAAAAACACTTACTCTGTTTTCAGCAACTTATCCTCAACTCAGCACACCTTACACAGAGATAAATTCCTAAACGTATAATTTACACAAACATTTCATTCCAAGTACTTTAAATATTCCCTGACTCCTGGAGCAAAAGGAAACCTCTGTATTTGTACCAAATACAACATATATTGGATATCACATAACCAAACTGCTTTAAAGCCCTTGATGTAATGCAAGCCAAAAGTAATTAAGAATGCTTCACCACCAGAAAGCCATATGAAAAGAAATCATGAAAAGAAATCATGTGAGTTACCACTGATAATTCCACAGAAGCATTTTGTGGTGTTCAAGAAAGCAAATTAAATGCAAGAAATTATTAAGAGGAGAATGGCACACAAAAAATGTCAATATGTAATCACGATGCACTGGAATCTTCACTCTTGTATGCAGTTCTGGCCCTGCAATGACAGGAGAATGTCAGGCCTAAACACATACAAAAGCCAACAGGATGGAGTGGCTTCCCCCTGAACAGATGCATAACTAGGGGTCAGCAGGGGAAAAAAAATGCACAGAATCCTGAGGAGTGTGAAGATGCTAAATATTTGTCATAACACAAAAGCAAAGGCATAAAATGAAGTTACCAGGAGGCCTGTTCATAACGGAGGGAAGTATTCTACTCCCACAGAGCATTTGGCTAAATCTAGAAATCCAATGCTACAGGATGTTCACAGATGCCAAAAGTTTATGTCGACTGAAAAACGATTAGGCATGCTAATAGCAGAGAGATCCAAAGGCCATTGAACAGAAAGACACCAGCTCCAAAATTCCCATTGTCAGAGATCAGTACAGTAATAGTAGTAACAGGGAGAGTATAGACATGGAGTAAGTTCAGCGGAGGCCACGAAGATGATCAGAGCCCCTCTGCTATGGGGACAGGCTGAGAGAGTTGGGCTTGTTCAGCCGGGAGAAGAGAAGCCTCCGGGGAGACCTTATTGCACCTTCCAGTACCTGAAGGGGCTACAAGGAAGCTGGGAGGGGACTTTTTACAAGGGCCTGTAGTGACAGGACAAGGGGGAACGGGTTTAAATTGAAAGTGGGGAGGTTTAGATTAGATATCAGGAAGAAGTTCTTCCCGGAGAGGGTGGTGAGGCACAGGAACAGGTTGCCCAGGGAAGCTGTGGATGCCCCATCCCTGGAAGTGTTCAAGGCCAGGCTGGATGAGGCTTTGAGCAACCTGGTCTAGTGGAAGGTGTCCCTGCCCATGGCAGGGAGGTTGGAACTAGATGGTCTTTAAGGTCCCTTCCAACCCAAACCATTCTGTGATTCATTCTATGATTCTATGAAGTACATGTGTCTGCCTTCTTGTGTACATTCCTCAGACCTTTAGCATTGCATCCACTGACTCGCCACCTTAGAAAAGTCATATGTAAAAACCTGATTAATAACTTGAAATTAAAAACAGTCTTGACCCTAATAACTGGATGATTTGCATACCAACAGTGACAATAATTTACTAAATAAGGTTTGTGCAGGTGGAATTTGTTCCAAACGATGTGCAATTGAAGAGCTCTTCACACCTAAGGAGAAAACCCACCAGCCCACACTTTAGCACGCTGTAGCTCAAACAGAGTGCACTGAGAACAGGGTCACAGAACAGTCAGATTTGCAGGTTTTCAGGCAATTTTTTAAATTGCTAAACTGTACATCAAATAAAAGCATTATTGAGTTTCATTAGTCTAGATACAATGGCAGAGCCTCTTTAGAAACCCGTATAAAAGGCCTTTCAGCCATGCACATGTGAAATCGCAGCCTGGTGCAGAAGACCCTGCGCAGCCAGCTGCCTGGGTTCCAGTGCCATCTAATGGCAGAACTTCCACACCAGCGGAAAACCTGACCCACAAACAGGCAAAAAGCAACAGAAGAGCTTCTTTTTACGTTGGCATGGTCATATTGGTGTAAGATACATAGGTATGATACACACAGGTAGAGGAAAGCTTAACCACTGTAACCACAGTATGGAAAAAGATCTCTCCAGAACTATGTTTTTAGTAAAATGTACAGTAAAAGACACATTCCATTCCTCAGAATAGCATGGAATAGAATCATAGAATACATGCTATACATAGAGGTTTATTAAGAGATAACAGACTTTGGGTTTGGAAATTAATACTTGTTTTACAACCATGCAAACTAAATTATCTTTGTAAATGTCTGCGGTTTTTAACAGACTTTGTCCAGTCTTGCCCCACTGAACAGTATTTGACATAATAAACTCCTTTTGTCAAGTGCATATAACAGGAGATCATTCTTGTATGCCATTTACGTGGGGCAGGGCAAGCACAAGCACAGGCTGGGTGGAGAGTGGATAGAGAGCAGCTCTGAGGAGAAGGACTTGGGGGTACTGGGGGATGAAAAGTTGGACATGAGCCGGCCGTGTGCGCTGGCAGCCCAGAAAGCCAACTGTATCCTGGGCTGTATCCAGAGAAGTGTGGCCAGCAGGGCGAGGGAGGGGATTCTGCCCCTGTACTCTGCTCTTGTGAGACCCCACCTGCAGTTCAGCTGTGACGCCCCCAAACATCAGAAGGATATAGACTGCAGAGTCCAGAGGAGGCCACAAAGATGCTCAGAGGGCTGGAGCCCCTCTGCTGTGGGGACAGGCTGAGAGAGTTGCGGTTGCCCAGATAAACTGCAGATTCCCACCCCCGGAAGTGTTCAAGGCCAGGCTGGATGAGGCTTGGAGCAACCTGGTCTAGTGGAAGGTGTCCCTGCCCATGGCAGGGGGGGTGGAACTAGATGATCTTCAAGGTCCCTTCCAACCCAAACCATTCTATGATTCACAAGTCAACACAGGCTATAAAAAGGTGTCTAGTAAGTATCCAAATAGAACTTTGTAACTTCATATAAAAACCCCAAACCAAATAAATCCATGTTGTTCTGTGAGGAAGAGCTAGGTTATGCCACACAGTGTGTCTGTGGCATTGCATCTAGCATAAACTTGTAGTCATTTGCTCATTGCATTAGTCTGTTCCTCCCTGAGAATTAGAGTGTCAGGGGCGAGAAACAGGAACTAGCACCTGCTGAAGTAAACCAGCAGCTGACACACTGCTGTCCCAGCTCATGCAGGCTGCTGTGAATCCACTCTGCTCTAGTACACTCCACATCCCACGAACTTACCTTCGCACTCTTACTGGAACGGTTTGCTATGGCTGGGATTCTCTAAAGGCATATCCCAAGAGTCTTATTTCACCTGCCTGCAAACTTGCAGGATTCAGTCTATGTGACACTTTGTAGAACCTGGCAATCAACTGTGAAAACCTGAGCAGAAGCTGACAGAAAGTCAGCTTTACCCACTTAGTTTTTGGGTTGTACGTTCATCACTACCAATTACCCAATAAAAACAAAGCAGGTCATGCACCAATTCTTTATGTTTTTATAAAGGGCTTATAAGAGCAAGGTTGATCTTTTGCCTCTCCAGCTGACGGCGCGCAGCGATTTCTGTACTTTGTAAAACAGCTGCTAGGGAGGTCACATTTACAGCAGGCTAAAAAGTATACTGCAACTGCCGGAAAACTCTCCATGCCTCTGGCACAGAGTAACTGGTGGAGCATGACAGGATCACATTCCTCATGCTGGACAAGTTGGGCATTCCCGGCCTGCAAAACTTCCACAGGGAAGAGCAGATCTAACAATGCCCCATGAAGCAGCCAGGCCCTAATCCTACAGCACCAATCAGCAGCAGTGATGGTTTTACCGTCACTGATTGTCACTTGTTCTCAGTGGAAGAGGAAAGAACCAGTTCTAACAAATTTAAAAAAACACCACCAGGAAAATAACAATGTTGTTTTAACATAGTATTTCACCGAGTTAATTAACGCTGTCTCAAACACTGTAATTCTCCCCCACTATGACAGAGGCAAGTCTGAAAAGCAGCTCCTGTTAAACAGCACCCATCTACTTACATTGTATTTTTTCTGGTATTGCCTTGAAAAATAATTGTGTTCATTTTTTCCCTACTTTTCTTAAAGGACTGAGAAGAAGTTACAGCTACAATGGATACATTACCTCAGATGCTTTCCGTTTCATTTCCTTGCATAACGCGTCGCATTCCAGTGAAACCTGGCCTTCTTGTATCTTGCTGCATTGTACTTCCTGTAAATATTATTTGAGTATTTTTATAACTGTTTCCCTGCATAAAATTTTAGTTACCATGTCCACTTCCTCATGAAAATAATTATAAACCATCCTTTAGTAAAACACTGGATGCACAGAAAGCTAATGATGAAATGTTATCAGAACCTGTAATCCTGTATTAAATTGTCCTTTTTATCTTTTCCTTCTTTCTGATAAGCTACACTGAAAGCAAGAATAAATCAAATAGCCCAGTTTAATTTCTCCTCTCTCCTCTTTTCTCACTTGTTTGTCAAAGACAAAGCAAGATAAGCTTCTGAACTCTGGCAGAAAGAGCCAGCAGTCAGAGTAGTGTAATTTCATCTACATTCCCGTAACTGGCTGAGATTCCAGGGCAAGGTCTGGTCATGGGGAAAAAATTGCCTTCTCACACACACTTCCTTCCTCTCCCCCTTATACTGGAAAAGGATAAAAGGCGTTATCTGTAAGCAGAGACCATTCAGTTGGCAGCACTTGTTCCGTACCTGTCATCCTGTCTCCTGTGGAACACCCCACCTGCGACACTTGCGGTTAACTACAGCCTGGTTGGAAGGCTCAGGAGTTAACTGGGTCCAGAAAAATAATTTAAGCACCTTTTCATTAAGACCGGTCACAATTCTTTCATTATGTCATTCTTATTCGCCAAGATCACATCAGTTTCTGCTCCTCCCCTCGTCATCCGCTACGGCTGCAACACACCTGGTACGTCACCGCTGCTAGAAGCCCAGGCTGCGGGCGCCTGCGCGTGCCGCTGGAGGTGTGCGAAGAACCCTGGGTGATCACACCAGCCAGGGGTTCACAACACCTGCGCTTGGCTGACCTCAAGCAAGCTTTCTAAATATCGTCAGAAAAACGTATTTTTCTTCTCAAATCACTCCAGGTTATGCGACTGTTCTCTCAATGGAGCTACAAAACCTCAGGATAAAGCTACTGGAAGTCAGGCAGCTAATGCACTTTGTAGCTAACAGGATGTTACCTCCTCCAGTAAATCTTCTGATGCTGCAGGCCAAACCCTCAGCTCACGCCAACTGTTACAGCCCCGTAGAGTAGCTGGACCTATTCTAACCTGCGCCAGAGACAATCCATCCTACAAGCCTAGGCACAGGCAAAACGCATCGTTCTCAAAACTGTAACTCAGAAATTTACCTTTTTCAGTCTCTTACAGAGACACCGGAGCTTAACCTTCTGGCTGCAGTTCAGAGGACAGCTACCCGAATGGCAAATCTCCTTGCACCGGTGACCACAGGGCAACTGCAAAGAACAGAACACACCAACAAAACCCCCACACCAGTAAGTGATCATAAAATCACCAAGAGCCTACGAACTGGCTTTATGTCACACACGGCAGCTTAACAGAAAAAACTCATCCACCTTATCAGTTTTTCCACTTCTGACCAGGTGATTTTTTTTTTTATTGCAAACATTTGCTTGTTATTTACCATATTTCAGTTCCTGTAAAACAATTTATCTTTTATTGGCACAGCTTGATTAAAAACCAGTTTCTCCTTTCCAATGTTTCAGGAATAGCCGCCTCCACAGTAATTTATACGATTACCCCAACTATCTGTATTTTGGGGGAATAGGAGTAGGTAGGGTAAAAAAGAAAGTGAAAATTGAAATTAAGTGTACTGTAAATCAGCCAACAAAAGAAAGAGGGGAAAACCAGAAGCAAAAATATCAGAAGCAAGAATCTTCTGAACTATGCAAAAGTCAAATATAGGTCACCAATATTCTTATGTCCAAAAGAATTTAACAGAATCCTAAATTTCTGTGTTTGGCAGATTATCTCGTTTCTGTCATCTGTGAGATAAACTTTTTTCCACTGCCAGTGCAATTTTTGACATTTAGGATGAAAATATTATCATTCAATTACTGCGTTAAGAACTGAGATACTAATTTAAATATGCTGACTCCATGTTCCCAGCATTGTATCAGAGAGAACCGACAAGAAAGCAATGTTTTTTTAACTTTCTCTTAAGAACTTGACTGAAAAAATGCTGCTCATACACACACCCATAAGAAATCTTCACAATAATCATTTTTCATTTTCAAGTCTCACATAAGACATCCCATCAATTCATATATAGAGGTAGCTTTAAATTCCCAAACTACTTAAAATGGCACTGGACTGTGTTCTTTATTAAAAGTGAAATTTCACCTCTTCACTGTCATGAAGGGATGAGTACAGCTTGGAAATAAGGGCACACAATTTTAAAGTTACATTTTTTCACATTTCTTAAAAACTGAAAGTGTATACGTACTACATCACTTCAGCCACAAGAATGAGAATACTACATCAGATAAAACCCAGGTGTATGTGCTTCTTGCTGATGTGTAAATTTGGATTCTCAGAAGCCCATTGGAACTGGTTCACCAACTGAGTTAGTATCACAAAACACACACCTAAACAGAATCCAAAACCTACTGACTAAAAATTACGGCACAGACACGCATTCTCACGTCCCTGCCAGTCACAAACTACTATTACACTGATACTTTGTGGTTTAGGCTCAGGTCCTTCCAGTCACCATTTCGGCACATTTCACACAGGACGAGAGGAACTTCCAAGTCATCGTGTTCAGTCCGCAAGTCCAGTCCTCCCATGATACCTCTAAGACCCAATCAAGCCTTACCATGAAAACAACCCCCCGTTCTGCCCCCTCGCTACAGTTTCGCTAAGGAGGCTGTTCCAGGAGCTCACGACAAGATGCAAGAGCTGTTTTGAATTTCCTACATTTGATCTAGCCAGTCTAAACCCTGCAGTTCTTATCCTCATATTGAAATATTTCTCTCCTGTCCTTCCATAAAAGTCTCTATTCCCATAGTATTCCCTTCATTAAATTTCAACCAGCTTAAACCAATGTTTCTTGAATTCAGTAGCCAGAACTGCATGTAATATTCCAAATGACATCTCAGCAGGAAAAACTTAATTTCTCCTTATTCTTAATACAGTATCTTCCCCAATATATCTTCAGCTCTCATTTGCATTTCTCTCTAGCTAATCATGCTGTGACAATAAGAGTTTCTGCTGTTTCCCAGGAGCTTATTATTAGCTTTGACATGCCCATTCTTACTGTTTTATCTGTCTCTAATAACATGTCCTTAATACATGTGTGCTGCAGATGCCTCTCCTCAATTGTCATGTACTGACAGCACTCCACACATTTTCTTCAGAAAATTCCAACGTTTTTTGGTGCCAAGGTTATTACTGAAAACAATGCAAGGTCAGGTGTCAATCCAGTCCTTGGGAAAATTTCCTTACTGTTCACATCTCTTGGTCCAACTCTTTCTGTAGTTTTGTTGTTGGTTTTTGTTTGTTTCAGATTTTTTTTGAGGGGGTGTGTGTGTGAGTAAATGATAAAATACAAGCAGGTGTTTCCTTTAGCCCACCTTCATCCTCATATTAACTCTCTTCCGTATCAGAACTAGATACTCACTAAGTGGCACTGGGCTCTGCCTAAGCCTTATGTAGCAGATCTATTTGTTTCATCTGGAGCAAAATAACATCAAAATGGGTCATCTTATCAAAGAAGGAATTTAGGTTTGTTCAGGCACAACTGATCATCAGCAAATTTACCTCGCATTTTGCCTCATTATGGAAAGGTGAGGGGAGAAGCTCGTCTTACAGCCCTGTCTGCTGCTGAGGTCACACCACCAGCCAGGAGCACGGAGTCCAACGGCCGAGTCTGCTCCCTAGTGACCACAACCTCGGTGCAGGAAGAGGGCCCCTCTCCTGGCTCCCTGCCCACGAGCATCATACACAGTGACATGACCTAGTCTCACCTGCAGGTCATCCCGTGCTGGCCAGAACAATCCATGGCTAGAACTATTACTTCCAGCTTCCTCTTCATGCCAATCAGGCACATTTCCATTAACAGTGTTAAAGCCCAAACCAACAGTCTTACAACTGACATAACAGCGGCAGATTCCAGACAGTAGCCCTCAGCTCAACCTCCAGGTGTGAGTGCAATAAAATTCTTACGTTACACACCAGTAGAGCAAAATTTGCATAGCACAGAAATATGTTTAATCCCATACCAAAACTTAAAATTTACACATTTAGTTCTCTGCACAGAGCTACACCGTTCACAACCACAGGGGTGGAGGACTAGAATTAGGCTGGCAGTGTAACTTTCTTTTTACTCCTCCCAGTGCAAAACTAACATTAAAAAAAAAATAATCAAGAGGAGCAGTGAAATGAGTGGCAAAACAGTATTTCCCCATGACCTCACAAAAACAAAGCAATCCTATCGCTGCTTCTGCTGGATAAATAATGTAGTGGGAAAGGATTTTTTGGATTGTTTTTAAGTGTCCATGCTGAGCTACTGGGTGCTAAAATGAAAAGTGTTTGCCCCTTCAGTTCTTCTTCCCCATATCAGATCTCATATCAATAGCTCATGGACTAAAGGCCAAAACGGATAGGCTTTGTGTTTGACATGGCAGGGCCTTTCCAAAAAAGGGATTTAATCCACAGCTCTGAAAAGAAAACCCCAAAAAAGCCCTACAACTATTCTGCCCACGAGCAATGCATTTAAATCTTAATGTACAAGTACAGGCTGGGTGCAGAGCGGATAGGGAGCAGCCCTGAGGAGAA
>NW_010257742.1:0-3320 GCF_000690775.1 Eurypyga helias
CTGCCCGGGAGGCGATGCGGTGCCCAACCGGCGACGGGGCATCGTTAAAAGCCAGTCCAGGTATCTCCGTGTGTGGAAGGAAGGCGCCACCTGAATGGGAAACATCAGTAGCCTGGATGTATCATAGTCCTCTGTAGCGGCAGTTCTGTGTTCAGATCACCCTAAACCAAAGTACTGCAAGTGGGAGTGCAATACGGCAGATTGCCTTTTTTTTCTTTTCCCTTTCTGTGTGGGAAAAGAAAACGGGATAAGGATGCTGCTTACAAGAAGACTCACTTTGAATCCTGTCCTCGAGATCGCTGAGTTATTTTGGGAAGGAACCTCTGCAGGTCAGCTGGTCCAGTCCCCTCCTCAAGCCAGGCTCGGGTAGAGCACGGGAATACAACAATTCCCGTTTGCACAGTAGAAAGTGTCAGGTCAGAGTGTGGCACAGAACTTCATTAGTGTGGAATTTAGTACAACAGCTGAGCTGAGACACGGAAATCTTTTTCATAGAATCATAGAATGGTTAGAGTTGGACGGGACCTTAAAGATCATCTAGTTCCAACCCCCCTGCCATGGGCAGGGACACCTTGCACTGGACCAGGTTGCTCACAGCCTCATCCAGCCTGGCCTTGAAGACATCCAGGGATGGGGCATCCACAACATCTCTGGGCAACCTGTTCCAGTGCCTCACCACCCTCTCTGTGAAGAATTTCTTCCTGATATCTAATCTAAACCTCCCTGATTTCAATTTATACCCATTACCCCTTGTCCTATCACTACAGGCTCTTGTAAAAAGCCCTCTCCCAGCACCCTTGTAGGCCCTTCAGATACTGGAAAACTGCAATGAGGTCTCCTGCCCCTCCTCCCAGTATTTCCTTACAGTGTGACTTCTTTTCTGTGTTGCTACAATGTTTAAAATTCTTGATGCAGCAATAAGCTGCTTCTGTGTATTTCAGGAGTTAAAGATGATGAAAGGCTATGCTAACTCCAACGTGGGAGGGTTTTTAAGTTAAAAACCATAGAAAACAGTTCTTAACTAAATGGTACTACAAGCTCTTCTTGGTGTGTGCAATCAAGGTCTGTGTGAATAAACGGGGCTGGAGTTGGTGCCGTCAGCCCCTGTGCGGGCTCTTTGAAGGCCAAAGCCAAGTATTTCTGCAGACTGGGTGACCAAAATGCAAGAAAGGTAGACATTGCCATGGCAGGGTAATGGGCTAACCTGACAGCGATTGGATGCGTCGGGGAAGAAATGCAGTGTATTCCCTCATAATGTTATATTCAACAGCGGTTTTCTTCCCCTGTTATTGCTGAAAAATTGGGAGGGGTCCCACCATCCTGGAGGATGAAGTGTTTCTTGTGGAGAGCCAGGACTGAAGGAAGTGGCTGTCCTCTGGCAGAGATCTGTGGGCTTACAGATGTTTCCAAACCTCACACTAAACCCATGCTTGGCTTTTGTTATACCTCAGTTCTTTAAACTGGAATGGAACACGGTCCGAAAGGTTGGGAAGGGAGATTCATTCTGAGGTGGTTTTCTGAGGTCTGGTTCTTTTCAGTATTCATTTTGAAAAAACCAAACCCACCCAACCAATAGCTGAACCTTTAAAATATGGACAAGTGCCACTTTTTTTTACAGTAAATATGAAGTTTACATAATATAGTGGAAAACAAAAAAACGGGATGTGAAGGAGAAAAACAAATCAGGTATCACACCAGTCACAGGTTTATGTGGCAAGTAGAATTCTGTAAGACATACCCGAAAAGGGGGAAAGAGCCATGCTTTTTAATTCAGTGTTTCAGCCTCACTGTCAGAAAATAAGGACAGCTAAAGGTGAGATGCTACACGGGATGAGTCTCTCTTCACTCTTGACCGTGGACGCAGTGATAAACACAAGCCAAGCGAAAGGCAGGTGTTCAGTGACAAAGGACAGAGGAGAGAAAAGGGCAAAGACACTAGGACTGCGTAGAAAGTAGAGGTATAAAAAAGGAATGTCCCTCGAGGTGGACATCCCTGCGGTGTCCGACAGCTGAAATGGGGAATGGAAAAGCACGTGAGAAGAGCGATGTATCGAAAACCAGTGAATGACCAAAACAGGCGTTAAGAGGTGGTATTTAAGAGCATTCAAGGCAACGTGAAGAAGATGAAAGAAGTACAAGGAAGAAAATAATCAAAGAGCAAATCCCAGTTTGAGAGGAATCACAGAACTGTTGGTCACAGGGGAGCTGCGGGTGGCTCTAGTCCCACCTCCCCCAGGAGGAAGGCCAGGATCAACATCAGGTCAGCCAGGGCTTTGTCTACATCTACTCCATCCCCACCGCTCTCTGGGCCCGGCATCCAGCGGGACTGGACTCCATCCCCACCGCTCTCTGGGCCCGGCATCCAGCCAGTTCTGAACCCAGCAGAGCGTACGCCCATCAGCACTATAACAGAGTTACACCCACAATACAACAGTATTGCACATACTGTTTAATGCAAAGGGAAACAGAAAAAACTATGAAATCTGATTTCAGCAAGCATTTTCTCTTGAAATTCAACCAAAGTCATTCCACATTCTGTTACATATTCCCTTGTTCTATGTCTGATTCAGCTAAGGTTGCTCAGGAATATTTCTCAGCCATTTAATAATACGCATTTTAGGAGTAATAGGCTCCCAGAAATGAACCGGCTGTTTTCACATCAGACCAAAGTGGAACATAAACCCCACGCGAGTCCAAGTCTTGTTCGGAAAAGATGTTCTCATCCAGGTCATCAGGAAGTTCTGCAAGTTGCCCCCATCCACCCCCCTCCCCAGGTCTAAGCCAACGGATGATAAGTTTTGTGGGACCATGTCTCGTGTCCTCAGCACACAGGGACAGCCCTGCACATCAGGGGGGAAGCGGTGAGCTGTGGGGGCAGCGCTCGAGCCGCCCTTCGAGACCTGCGGGCTGCCCGCTGGCAGCCTGGAATGACAGTGCTGCACGCTCTGGTAACGATGATGCTAATAAGGCTATACAGTTTTTACACAACTAAAAATAAAGTAGTGACTTTTCAGCTGTCCTGGGGGATTCTATAGCGTATATAGGGGGTTGCTCTGGAAATCATCCCAGGTCTCAGCCAAACATGCTTACAGAGCTGGAATAAACAATAGAACGAAAGCGTTTTCAAAGCCTGTCCCCATGGAGCTGAACAATCCGGGGCTGAAGACTGTATCAACATACGGGTCTGCCCAGGAGAACGCAGGGACAGCACCCCAGGAGTGCACGCTGCTCCTCCCGTTTACAGCGGGCCAAACTCGCTAAGGAACAGAACAAAGCGGCTTACTCTGTAACGGAAGTCAAGCCATCTCCGTAGGCTAACT
>NW_010257742.1:3332-4960 GCF_000690775.1 Eurypyga helias
GAGAACTGCATCTTGTTCTCACCAGCATCAAGGACCGACTGAAAAAGGCTAAAAGTACGTCCTCTCGGTGACAGAACGACTTTGGGAATAGGCAAATGGATAGTAACTCCAGCTTAAACCTCATCACTGAGTAGAGGTCAGTAGAAAGCAGAGCAGTCAATGGGTCAGATGAGAAGTCTCATCAGTTCCTCCTCTAACGATACGGTATACATACGTACACGCTGCTCTGCCGCCGCTGCAAAGGGAACAGGGACAAAGGGGGAAAGCACCCGCTGGAATAACCTTCGCCGTGGCATGGAGAGCCTGACAGTGCCACTGGCAATGCTGCGGACGCAGGGCAACCAGTCCCGTCACGCTGGGGCTCTCCCGAGGCTTAAAGAAATAACAGAATAATTAAAAGGGGATTTTAGTACTGCTTGTTAAGAGAGCCCAGCCTGAGGCCCCAATTCCCAGAATGAACAGAGCAGCTACCGGCATCAGTGAGCGATCCACACCTATCCTCCTTTTCTCTCTGATGTGCTGACTAGGACTAGCATTCCTGTGTTTATTTTCTGGAACAGAAATGGGTCTTGAGTGAATGATGTGCTAAAGATTCCCTTATTCTCACAGATTTTACAAGAAAGCGCTTTTCCAGACAAATGTTTACATGCTCTTCCTTCCTTAGCTGCCTGTTCCCTGTCACGGTGGGGGGTGGATTTTATAGCCTATCGCTAGGTGATACAACATCCAAACCCCACACACGTTTAGAGAGCGGGCGGTTTGCAGTGCTGTGTAACTTTCTAGAAGTACTTCAACCTCCCTCCCTGGAAAGAGGCTTTGAGGAGCGACCGCTGCCTGCTGTAAGTTACCCACGCGATGCTTCACTTTCCTTGTCCTTGTTCACGTACGGATGGATTATCGCTAATGAAGCAAAGCGTGGGTGTTCGACAGCAAAACTCAGAGTGGATCCCACAGCACGTCCATCCATCCATGCAAGTCTGGACCCGTCCAAGAGAAGCCCGTACGTCTCTGTACGGTGAGAGGCTGGGGGAGGCTTATGGTCAGGCAGTACATTCTCCCTCTGGCACCAAATTCCTGATTTTTGTCTCGCAACTACCTAATATTTGGTTTCACTTCCTTTTCGTCCGCTTCATCGTCGCTGTCGTCAACTTGCTGAATGACCAAGTCGGTCGACTCGTCCTCCACGATCTCCACGTCCGATCTGTTGTCTTCCGCGTAGTGCCACCTGGAATCCTTATCCCCATCTTGTGGGAATTCAAGGGGTGCTTCGGCCTCCAAGTCAATGCGAATGCGGTCTATGCCAGCCTCCGCCAGGCACTCGTTACAGAGTCTGTAACGCCTCGTCCCCTCCTGCACCACCTGTCCCGTTAGCTCGGTCACGTGGCGCTTGCACTTCCTGCAGATGGGCTTACAGGCCTGATGAATCTGGGGAAACCGAAACGAAGACGTTTGAGAATCTATCCACAAATAGGTGGGTTTTAGGATGATAAAACGTGGGGCTGGAGTGGTGTCAAACCGTAGGGTTGTTGTGAGGGCAGCCATCAGACGGTAAAAATGAAACCGCCCGCTCCCGCCTCATGACAGGACTTGCGCAGAGCGCACCTCGATTAACGAAGGGATTCATCCCC
>NW_010257742.1:4985-6940 GCF_000690775.1 Eurypyga helias
TTCAAACTGACAAACCTTCTATCACCTCTTCGTTACGGGAGTCGGTATACCAACCGGACACGCTTGTGCCATGCTCGGCTATGCTGAGCCAGAGCTGCACGTGAAACCAAGTGTGCGGTGACCAGGAGTACGTACCGTTCGGAAGTGGCTGCTGAGGTGATCCAGCCTGCTAAACCTCTTCCCGCACGCCTCACAGGGGTACGGGCGCTCTCCTGTGTGGCAGCGGAGGTGACGCTTCAGGTCTGCTTTTCTTTTCACCACGTGGGTGCAGAACGGGCACTTGAACCTCATCCTGGGCAGATCATCTGTCAGAAACCAACATAAACGGATTGAGCACATAAGGTCATAACACGTCTAGTCGTGTAACGCTCTAGGAAAGGGCACGCTACGCACAGAACAGCAAATGACTTCCTAGAAAAATACGATTGCAGGTCTTTCCACGCACTAAAATCTTGTGTTTTGCACAAATTACACAGGAATGTAATGAAGGAAAAGGAATGGACCATTAGCGACACTCAAACGAGCTTAAAACTATGCCCAGCGATCACAAATTTGCAAGATGAAGCTGCGGAGGCGGTACAGATCATGCATTTTGAAAAGCTAGTTCTAGCAGACCCGGTACTGCCATCATCACAGCTATTAAAAACCAAGACTTAAACTTCCCAACTTCACTTCTGGACGATACCGGTGTATTGTCGTGTGCTCCTTCAGCCAAGCACACGTCCCCAGGGACAGAACAGACCACTTGCAGGCGTCTGCACCTACAGCACAACAACACTTACCGTCAGCCCAGCTTCCCATGACGCCCAGAAGGGAGGGCATGCTCGCGTACTGCTCCTCTGCCTTGGAAGACTTGGATTTACTAGAAGACCGGGGCGATTCCCGCTCCTGCTGCGACACGGCCAAGCCCCTCGGGATCACGTCCGACCCCTGCCCATACTGGTACCCCACGTGATGGGGTTCAACTTCTGTCTCAAGCTGAACTTGCTCCTCAGCCTGAGCCATGTGGCCAGCGGGCTCGGCAGCCCTGTCCTCCAGCTTGCTTGATTTATAGTACGGCATGTCAGAAGGTTGCTGCGGTCCCAGGTGCCTTGATTTCTTTACGGATTCCTGCCTCTGCTCGTGTTTGGACAGCTGCTGCTGGGCACTTCTCTGAGAAGTTGGATAGTAGCTGAAATTGCTGCAAGCGTTTCCACCCATCATGCTCGTTCCTTGATCCGGACTTAAGTGGGGGTGTGGGGGGCTGCTTTCCGCCCTCCAGCCAGCGCCGTACAGGGAGGACCGCTCCACGCCGTTGGAATTCACGTTGTTGTCTGACAGACTGAAGTAGCGATCCTTCTCCTTCTCACTGATGTCCAGCGAGGACTTAATGAACGTTTTACACACGCTGATAACATCAGTCATCTGCAGGTAGCTAGCAGCCGACATGACTTCGATGACATTCTGACCGGTGAGGGACAGTTTTCCTGAATACATAAAATCTAGAATAACGGTAAATGTGTCAGGAGAGAACGCCTGGAAAGTAGCCGTCGTCGGCTGACTCGTCTCCTTGGAGCCCTGCGAAAGGAGCATTTTGAAGTAGCCGCTGCTGGCGAAGAGCACATTGCGGTGGGCTTTGAAGACCTTTCCCTCGACCAGGATACTGCAGTCGCAGAATAAGTCCTGCCTGCGCTGCTCATTGAGCTGCTGCAAGAGGTGAAACTGGTGAGAAGAAATCTCCATGCCAGAAAAAGATGGGACGAAGCGCCGCTCTGAAAAATAAAGGAAATAATTGGACTCTTTGACTGGTGGTCGTGCCACCCAGCCGAAGATGTCAGACCCCCTTTTACGGGTATCTTGGTAAATAACCCACTTCAATCTACAAATACACTGAATTACAACTCGCGCAACGACACACTCTTTTCCCCAAGAGGAGCGATGGAGAAGCCCGGTACCCGGCAGACGGTATCCGGCAT
>NW_010257743.1:0-455 GCF_000690775.1 Eurypyga helias
TCCCAACCTTTCCGTATTTCCCCCGTCCCTTCCATTAGGACGGGGAACCAGGGACTGCTCTTTTATGTGCCAGTTTTGTTTTGTCCCCCTCAGCACTTTATTTTTACAGCAACAGAGAAACCTCAGCGCGGGCTGGAGAGTGTGGAGCTACCTCCTCACCCCAGCCTTGTGGGGAGGGTGGGCAGAGCCCGAGGCGCGGAACATCCCGCGGGGCCCCCCAGCTCTCCCCGGCTGGGATCCCTGGCCGTGGGCTCCAGCTCTGTGCCCAGGGTCCACGCTTTCAGCAGTGACACTTTTTTCCCCACCGAACGCACATTCCTAGCGCGTGGCTTTCGGGAGCGTTGGGAGCCGAGGCGTGCGGGGAGCCAGCGGGCTCTGCCATGAGGCAGGGCCGAGCCGGCTGCCTGTGGCTGGGGGCCCCTTTCGGGGGGCCCCGGGGGGCCCCGGCCGCCGCC
>NW_010257743.1:471-6931 GCF_000690775.1 Eurypyga helias
GGGGGTCACTGCTCGCTGCCCGCACGTCACAAAAACACATCGCCTTGTTTACAGTGCCCGAGCTGGCCCTGGCACGCTTCAGCTGTGTCTGCAGGCCGTTACTGAATGTCAAATCACACGATAACCCCATAATGTATTTTTTTTAACCCTTCCTTTCCTGGTCCCTCCTTGGTAGCACCCTCCACCTCCTCCCCAGCTCCTGTCCCCTGGGAGGAGGCAGCTCTCTGGCACTTCTCCCTCTGCTCCTGTTGCTGCTTGCGCGGTGGTGCGTGCCTGAGGGGATGGTCCCACCACGCTGCTGCTTTCCTTTGTCTCGCTGAGCCCAGCTTCTCCCCTGGAGAGTTTCTTTACCTTTCTGCTGGACCTTTTTTTTTTTTAAAAAAATGCAAATGCATCCTCCATGGGATCTCTTTTCCTAGTGGTGCAAAAAGATTTTGGCTGAGCCACCCTTCTGCAACCCCCTGTCTGGAACAAACTCCTCCCTGTTCACGGTGGGGGATGAGAGAGACTTGGGGTTATTTATAATCAGAGAATGGTTTGGGCTGGAAGGGACCTTAAAGCCCATCCAGTTCCAACCCCCCTGCCATGGGCAGGGACACCTTCCACTAGACCAGGTTGCTCAAAGCCCTTTTTTTGTCATTGAAACTGCTTCTGGGAGGGGAAGGTGATGCAGAGTGTTGTCCATGCAGCCTGCCTCCTCCATGTGTGGTGTTTGTGTCCTGCATTGTGTCCCCTTTGCTGGCTCCGCTTTGGGTGCCCTGTGCCGGTCTGTGGACCCACGGCTGGGTGCAGGGTGGGTCTGCACCACGTCGCTGCTCCTTTCCAGCCCCTCGCCTGCTCGCTGCATCTCTCAGGGCTCAACTCGTCTCCTCCGCATCTGTGCTGGTGAAGGTTTTGGCACGCTCACGCGTTACTCGTGAGCAGAGCAAAGCTTTGAAGTCAAATCCTCCGTCCAGGGGACACTGTGGGGTCAGGGAGCAAACACCCAGCCTGGGAGGGGGCTCCAGGGCATGCCGCGGGCGGGAGAAGTGCAATATTCACGTCCATCGCTGCATACTGACCCCGGCGTGGCCCTGGGGCTTGGCTTTGGGTGCAGAAATGTCACCCTCGGCAGAGGAGGGCGTGCTGTGAGGAGCTGGGGAGGTCTGATGCTTGCCCTGAGCTCTGTTGGTACCCCACAAGAAGGCTGGCCACGTTTCGGTGGACAGGGCACATCCCCAGCCCGGCACTGGGCCTCGGAGGGTTTGTTGACGGGGCTCCCAGCATCCAAACTCCCTTTGCGATCAGCGCTGAAGTTCTCCTTTCCCAGGAGACTGGGATATCACAGCAGCATTAAACGGTTTTCGCAGTTCTTCACTTTTATGGGGGTGAGCAGGGGGTGTTCGGAGATGGGGCTGGACGTGCCGGCGTTAGGGGCTCTGCCGAGCCGGGAGGACCTGACACAGGTCCAGATGGATGTGGAATCGTGACACTTGTGTAACGTAGGCTGCTCTGTAAGCACTGAAATGATCCATGTAAATACAGGAACGGTTAATGTGCGTCTTGTGCCTATGGATAGCGTTGGTGTGCAGCGCGTGTGGCTGCCCGGTGAGAGCTGGTGCTGCACCTGCATCATGTATCTTCCTTTAATCAATAAATATGATCTATTTTTTATGTGAAGAGGCTCTGGGGAGGGGTGAGGTGGGTTTTTTTTTTCCACAAGGCAGGCGTAAAACTGCCTGTCAGGGCCCAGGGCAGGCGTGGAGCAGGTCTGGGGGTCTCCAAGGGGCTCGGGGCTGGCTGGGGCTGTGCTGTGGCACAAGCGCCAGTGGATGTGCAGCAACTTTTGGGACTCATCTTTTTGTGTTTTAATCTCATTGGTTTTTTTATACCACACAAGGGCTTGGGGAGGAGGGAGCATCCGTGGGAGAGAAGGGGACCTGGAGCCCTTTTCCCACCCCCGCAGCAGCATATGCCACTTCCCCTTCTGCTGAGGGGCTCAAATAAAAGTTTTTCAGCTTTGCTGCTCTGAAAATTAAATTTTTTTCTTCTGAATGCATTTGTGCAAGTGGGTTGTGGGCAGAGCCTTTATGGCTGCGCTGGGCTTGGCTCCGTGCCGCACCAAAGCTGCGCCTTGGCTTCTGGGCCGTGTCCTGGGCTGGCGGCAGCGTGGTGGATGCCCAGCTGCTGCTGATCCGCCCGGGAGATCAAAGGAGCAAAAGGCAGCCCATGCAGGGAGACGGCCGGGCGCCAGGCCAGCGCGGCCGCCGCTCGCCTTATCCTCACGCTGCTGAGCAACTCGTGCCATTGGGGTGCGTCAGCGGCGGGGCCGCTTGGGAAATCAGGGCTAGAAAAAGTTAATCTCTGGAAGCTGTGGCAGCAAAGTCTCCTTAGAGTACGCAGGCTGATGGGAGTGGGGTGCTGGGTGGGGATCCGAGGCCACCCGAACCCCCGGGCAGGAGGAATGGCTGAGCCCAGGGTATTTCTGACCGTGGAGAGTCACCATGGCCGGATGCACGGCCGACCTTCCTCCCACGGCGCTGCGCCCCTTCCGTGCATCGGCTCTGCTGAGGCTGCCGCTTCCCCCGTGTCCCGTAGCAAAAGCATCGTCTCGTTGCCTTTGCCCTCCCCGGCCAGCCGAGGCGACCCTGCGGCGATGAAAGTCCGGACGTCTAAAGGAAACTATCACCGCTCTTTGTGCTGCTTCTGGCGCCGGGGAGAATAATTTGGGTTTGCCTGATGGGAAGAAGTGCATGTTGCTGGGAAACCGGCACCCTGGGAGCAAAGGTGGGAAGCTGGGTGACAGCTCAGCAAGGGTGGGAAGCTGGATACGCCTTGGAAACCTGCCCAGACCCTGAGCCAGCCGCAGTGGTGGGTCCCCACGGCGGTGCCCCTTGTGCCAGAGCTGCTGCCATCCCGCTCTGCCCAAAGGGCTGAAGAGCTGAGGCACAGACTGGAGCTCACGAGCAGAAAATGGGCAAGAGCAGGTGAACCCCTTTTCCTTTGGCCAAAACAAAATGCTGCTCCCCCCGTGAGCCTGGGAATGTCCACCCGCTCTTCACAACGTCCCGTTGGCACTGTTTTATCAAGAATAGCTGCAGGGAACTGCAAAGCTCACAAACCCACCCTGGGAGAGGCAGGCTGAGCTGGGGACCGGCACAGCTGCAGCCAAGCAGCCCTGGCTTTGATTTGGGATTAACCCCAGCTGCAGCAGGGTGGGAGTTCTGGTGGGGCTAGGTGATGCCTGTTTCAGTTTGGGCAGGAGGAAGGCTGTGTTGCTGCTCCCTTAGCCTCTCCGCGTGACGAACCCCTCTTGAGCTAGCAGGTAGGATGCTGTGGTATCCCTGCGGTGTTTGGGGGAGCGGGATGAGTTTCTGGCTTGGAATATGGAGCTGGTGGCAGGATTTGCAGCCTGAGGTTCTGGGGCAGTGCAAATGTGTGGTCAGACAGGGGGGTTGGAGCTCTGTGCTGGACTGGGGGGTTCTCTTCCTCCTGCTTGTGCTGCTCCTGCCCAGAGGCAGCCCCATGCCCTGCGGAGCTGCTGCTGTGTTCTCTGCAGAGTGCTCTGGGGCTGTGGGGTAACTGAGGCTGGCAGAGACCTTGGGAGGGATCTCCTCCAACCTTCTCCAGCCTGAAGCAACTCCCAGCGTGACAAAAAAAGCTCTTGTACTCTCACACCTCCCCCAGGATCCCTCCTGTGTTTTTCCACACAACCCTCTGATGTCTGAGCTTGGAAACGCTGTGCCCGCATTAGTGTGTAGGGATTGTGCTCTGTTGGGATGAAGGTGTTGAGAGGGATTTACGAAGTGAAGCCAAAGAGCTGAAATATCAGCCCTAATCCAGTCAGAGGCTGATTTCTGCTGAGCAGAGCTGGCTCCCAAAGGAGGAGGCTGCATTCCCTTGCAAACCTCAGGGTAACTCAGGAGTGGGACCAGCTGGCTGTGGGGCTGCTTCCAGTTTGTATCTGGGCTGTCCGGTGAGAATGTCCCTGTATGTCCCAAACGCAATTCCCCTTCTGCTCCCTTGGTCCCACAGGGGATGTAAATGGCTTTTTTTTTTTTTTTTTCCCACATCTGCTGGTTGTCTGAGCCAAGTGTCTCAGTCTGGGTGCCTCAAGCCTCCCAGTGTTTGTGCCTTCCCCGTTCAGCACTAAGGCACCCAGCAGTCCAGAGCAAGCCAGGAAGTTGAGGCTGGGGCCAGTAAGCCCTGTGAGAGTGGTTTCTGGGATGGGGTTGGTGGGAAGTGTAATACTGATGGTACTGGGGAGGTGTGGTGGGTACTTAAGTCTTGGAGATACTCCTTCACCAGTGCCTGGGAGTGCTGCTGCACGGATGGGTCCTTCTGAACCCCCAGGCACAACCCTGGTGTGTTCCCAGGGCTGCTACAACAAAAATGCAATGAGGGTGTTTCAAGAACTTCTGTTTTATTCTGGTCTGGGGAGAATGAGCAAACAGATTACCCTTGTCTTTGCTCTTGGGAGAGGCAAATGATGAACAGGTAAACTAGGGCTGTGTGAGTTTACCATGAAGGCTGTCCCGTCCCATCAACTGTGGGTTCTTGGCTGCCACAGGAGAAGAACGTGGCTTCCCCTGGGTTGGGAAGAGGTCTGGGGAGTCCGAAGCAAACCTCTGTGTGCATCCCTCTGCTGCACCCAAACAGTGGTTTGGGGCTCCCAGATGATGCTCTGCTGTGAGCAGGAAATGGCATGATCTCCCCTTGCCCCTGTGCATTAGCACTCTGCCGTGTTCCCACTTGTACTGCCTGAAATTCAGCGGCTGTCGCTGCGCTCCCTTGTTGCAGCTTTGCCGTCTGGCACAAGGAAAGGGGCTGAGGGTGATGAGGATGAGGTGGCAGTGGGAGTCCAGAGGTTGTGGCTGACTTCACTGGTGCTTATCCCGAGAGATGAACTCGAGTTCGGACTTGGCAGCCAGCGGCACGCTGTGTATCCCTGCCTGGCTGCGGCATCCGCAGGGTGGGTACACCGGGTACCCCGTCCTGGGGTATCCTTCCCCCCTCATCCATCACTGCTGGGGTCGCCTGGCCCTCGCAGCACTTAGCCTCCTGGTGTTGGCCCTTGGAGGCACTGCTCCCCTACCCTCCCTGGGTGCTGGCGGGTGTCGCTGGGGACTCCGATACCCAGGGGATTCTTGGGCAGGGTCTAGGGGTGCTGGGGCTGGCTGCTGAGTCCCACAGAGCCTGTGGCTGGGCAGCTTGATGCTTGGGTCAGGACTGTTTTCCAGGTTAACTGGGTGATAATTATTTCCTTAGGGCCTGTGGCTTACGGAAATGAGATGAATTTCTGTTTTCCCAGTCGTGTGTGGTTGGGGATGCACAGGGCAGGGCTTGGATTTGGGTCCTTTCAACCCCTTTGCTCTGACCTAACAGATATGGGAGGCTCGTGCCTTCCTGAAGCGAGGCAGGCTACCGTGGGTCTGCTTCCTTCCTCTGGCCCTCACAGGATCCTCAGAGATGCACTGAACTTGTTGTCTTGGTACTTCTCTGAAGGCTGAAGAGGCTGGGAGTGCTGGTGTCCAAAATAGGCTGTTGCTGCCTTTTTCTGGAGCTAGTCAGGGATGTCGTATGTCTAAGGGAATCTCTGAGTTAGGGAATAAAATCATAGTAGTAAAAAAATCCAAACTCTTTTAATGCTTTCCAAAAATCAACAACAAAAATGTTACATCAAAGAGCCGACCAAAGAAAACCTCTCGCGAAGGAATGATACATTTCCAAGCAAAAGGACACACAGACAAACCCACGCTCGAGAGCCTCGGTGCCCCATTCCCGGGAAGAGGTGCCACGCGGTGCTGGCCAGTCTTTGCGGGGTGCACCGGGGAGCCCCAGCGGGTGGCAGGACCGTGCGCCGCCGTGTTTGACACGGGACCACGACGGCCGCAGGGACACGTCTGTGCTCGCATCCTGGGGCAGGGTCTCCCTGACCCCCGTGAGCGCGGCCTGGCCGGGCAGGGGTCTCGCTTTGCTGCGAGCTGCCCTGGTTTGAGTCTGTGGGTGGTTCCTGGTGCGTTGGAGCTTGTTGCTTGTTTTTTATACTGAAATGAACTCTTCTTTAAGTTATTTTTGCCTTGGACTTCTGTTGGCCAAGGGCTGATGGGACCAGCTGCTTTCCCTCATCCCTCTCCCTGTGTCAGGAGCAGACAGGGAAGAGGGTTTGCACCAGCTGATCCATCCCACCAGGCATGCTGTTGGCTCAATGCAAACCCTTGGAGCCAGAGCTGGGGGCAGGGAGCCTCTGCTGGGGCGCTCCCAGGCTGTGCATCGCTAGTCCTGTTCCAGCTTCTCCACCACAACGGCTGCCATGCCTGCGGTGCTTGCCCTCCTCCTCCTCCTCCCTGCAGCCGGGAGCTGGGGGATGCTATGCTGTGGTCCCGGAGGAAGTCCCCTTGGCACGGAGGCAGGTTAGTCATTGGCTTCCCAGGAGCATCCTCCATGTCCTGGCAGTGGCTGGAGCATTTCCCTTCCGTTT
>NW_010257743.1:7543-7803 GCF_000690775.1 Eurypyga helias
GGGGGGAGAGGCCACAAGCTGGGGTAGGGGGAGACACGTAAACCTCCCCGTTGTGGCACGTGCCAGCCCCCCGCACACTGTTCTGCATGGAGATGTGCCGCTTGTCTTGTGGACGAGCCCCCCGTTAAAACATCACCTCCTCGCAGCTCCCGTAGTCACTCTCCACCATGTCGGAGCCCTCGTAGTTGGGGGGTGGAAGGGGCTGGGCTCGGATGCTGGGCTGGTGGCCCACCTCGCAGTCTGCGTAGGAGGGCTGGGCC
>NW_010257744.1:0-1425 GCF_000690775.1 Eurypyga helias
GCCAACGACTGCGCCTGTAGAACCCCCCTAAGGAATAGTCGGAATCACCCCAAAAAGCGAGCGAAAGAAAGGCACCGGGCGGGGGGAAGGCTCGGAGAGCACAAGCATCCCGGAGGGAGCAGGCGAAGAGAGGCAGGGGGGGGGGGGGGCAGGGGGCATAGGTGAGGCCACCCCAGTCACCGACCCCAAACGCGCCTGAAGGAGCGGTGCTCTTCTCCAGGAGAGCCGGCACCTTCGCAAGAGCTTTAAAAGATACACGTAAAATGAAATAGGCGTGTTGTCACCGAAGGGAAACCGCTGCCTTAGCCATGGGGCTTTCAGCAAGACAGCCGAGTCCCCTTTTGGGCAGAGCAGAGTCTCGAAGTCTGCTTGACATCTTGAAGCTTAAATAACCGTAAGGCATTGTTACTCCCTGGCAGCAAAGTGCCTCGTTACGCCTGATTGAGCTAATTGCTTTGAAATAGGATATATTATCTATAATTATAGAGATCTTGGAGGAGACGGCCAGCCTTTTCTTTCATCTTTTCCAAGTGCATCATAATGTCGCGATCAAATTAATTTAGGCCACTTGAAATAGTGCCTTCCTTTCAGCCCGGCTCCTCCGACCCTCAAAGAGCCGGGGACGCCTGGGCGGCTGGAGTTTGGCCACCGACTCACCACTCCTGGTAACCTCCCGAGGACCAGCCCAGGTGCCTGAAGGCTTAAAAGTAGTTTGGGTTATGTTTAATCTGAGCAGAAAGGAAAAGGTGCGGGGGGAGGAAGGAGATTAAAAAAAAGTCAAGAACCAAGGTCTCTTCGCATTATCCGGCGCTCAGCGGAGGACCGACCAGCGACGGGGGCAGGGAGGGTTGAGACTCGAAGGGTTTTGAGGGCTTGTAAAGCCCGCGGGACATTTTTAGCACTTGCGAGAGGTCTCTTTGCCCCCGAGGCTGAAGGGCGCGGAGGGAGCGCGCAGGCGGTGCGCGGAGCGACAGAGCTGCCCCCGGAGCCGTCAGTCCCCAAAGCCTCCTCGTGTCCTGCGGGGCTGTCTGGTCTCCTAAGAGCTGCTGTCTCGGGGGAAATAAAATAGAAACGAGAGATACAACAACACCCCTCTCCTTTCGGAGTTCTGCCTTTAAGTCAAAGATAACGTTTACAAAAGGCAGACAATGCCTTGAATTGGCTTAGCGCTGCCTCCTGTCCCCCCTCCCCATCCCCCACGTACTCCTCCCAGCCCTTGTTGTTGTATTCCCACCGAAATAAAATGCTATGGGTAATGGCTTTGCCTAGCACATTCATTATATTGAAACGGGACTGTTTAGGATGCTAATTGCCCAATATTGTTATCTATCACAAGTGCCTTCAGGGAAGCGCCGCGGTTCCCAATAAAAACACTGGACTGGAACAAGCACCAATAAAGTCACCTATTCCCACCTCCCACCCACC
>NW_010257745.1:0-49638 GCF_000690775.1 Eurypyga helias
GGCCCGGGGCTGCCGCCGCCGGCAAGGGGCAGCGTGCGGGGCAGGGAAACCTACAGCTGGGAAAGCTCCGGGAGGCCAGGGACGTTTTAAGTGTCTAATCACAGACTGGTCGGGGCTGAAGGGACCTTCGGAGATCACCTAGTCCACCACCACCCCTCGCCAAAGCAGGGTCACCCAGAGCAGGTTGGACAGGAACGCTTCCAGGCGGGTTTGGGATATCTCCAGAGGAGACCCCAGCACCCCCTGCCATGCTCAGCACCCTCCAAGTGAAGTTTTCCCTTGTTCCAGTTTGTGCCTGTCACCCCTTGTCGCTGGGCACCACTGCAATCCAGAAGGTGTTTCTGTGGGGTCTGACTGGCAACAAGAGCAAATCAATGGGATGCAAGAATTTCTACATTTAGTGTAGAAATATACCATAACGCCATACCATAGTGTATGGTTTCATCCCTGATTGCATGAAAAGCTCAAAAGAAAAACTTCAGGGGGCTTGGGGGACTCCCAAGTAGGCAGGCAGAGAAGAGGTGGATTCATGAGAGTTCAGAGAAGGAAAAAAAATGATCTGAGCTGTCAGAAACACAACCTAGGAGGGAAAATTAGAAGACTTGGGGATAGCTAGTCTGGAGTGGGAAGACAGAGACAAGGTATGGCAGGCGTCATTGGATACAGAGCACGAGAAAGGGAATAATCCGTTCTCTGGGTTCACAGTGGGAGGAAAAGGGAGTGAAGTGTTCAGATGCAGGGAGAGTCAGCCGTTCGGAGCAGCTTTCAGACGAGGGTGATGCGGCACTGGAATGTCACCAGGAGAATGCTGCAACCTAAACTAGTTAAACAGAGATCTTTAGAAACTGCATCAAAAGAGCTGACCCTCCTGTGTGTCACTGGACTGGCTTAAGTGACCTTCTGGGATAACATTCATCACCTTTCCTGTGATACTATGAAATCCATATTGATCCTCCGTCAGAGGCGCAGCAAAAGGACCAACTTCATTACTGTTCCTCCGAGACCAACGCGCTAGGTCCTGGAGAGCTGTCTCTTCGTGACGTGTCCTGTCCCAAAGAGTTTCTCTCCACCAAGACATGCCCTCCAGCGGGCACAGCAGCTGCCGATGCTCTGGGAGAGGATGAGGCATTGCGGTGCAGCGCGGTTCTTGGCTCAGTTTGGAGGCAACCAGTTGCAGACACTAAACTAATTGCAGACTCTTGGGATTTGTTCATAAGAGAGCAAGTGCATTCTCCCTTCTTGTTACTGAGCATCAAGCGCTTGATGAGAGAGGGATTTGGGGACAAGACAATGCAAAGATATCTAGCACAAAATGATTAGCCAGAATGTGTTGTTAATAAGCTGCTTATTCGTATAATTGGAAATTATTTGCAGTCAGGGTGTCAGTAGTGTCGTTCTGCACTGCTCTGATGGAGCGAGGCAGGTAGGCACTGGCCCAGGGGAGGCCACTGCAAGCACATGTGCTGGCAGAGGGATTTACTGTCCTTACACTTCTTCACTGTCACTGCCTTGAAGGGCAGGGAAGGGCACAGGGATTTCAAGGGGAGGCAGAAGGGAATCCACCGACTAGGCACGTGTCCCAGTACGGCAAGCACAAGGTGTCTGGGGAGCAGTGGAAAGATAGTCCTTCTCCAGTATCCTTACAACAGCTAGGATGAGAGTAAGGCCAAGAAAGCATGGAGTCAAGACAAATAAGACCTGCCACCGCTTGTGCTTCCCAGAGCAGCTACGTGAGCTCAAGCTGGCTGTGGAAAAGACAGGAGTGATCCCAGGTCAGAGTCATGACTGTCATCTCTATTTGGTTGTGTCTATGATACATGCACTGGGGCATGTGGAATTGCTCACTTGGAGGAGAGCTGGCTTTGTCCCAATTTCCAGGAAGCAAGAGTTCCTCTTACAGGCCAAGGGAAAGGAGGATAAAAGCTACAGAAGCCATTCCCAATTGCCCTGTTAGCTCTGCCCAGCAGGTGCACAAACAACAGGGCTGTGGCATTGCATTACCCCGTGTCTATCTCCTTCCCTCACCTCACTGGGGCTGAGCCAAGACCTGCGGAGCCCCAGGTTCAGAATCAGTCACATCAAGGTTGATGTGCCTCTAAAAACAGAAGCATTTCTCCATTTTCTGAGGCCAAGGGCTGGCTGATTTTCATGATCACGCTAGTGGCAAGGTCAAGAGGTCTTTCCCAGGGACCTTTAAAGGACAAACATTGAAAGTGTAGCAAGATGGCAAAGTGTGGCTTCTGCTGATGCAGTGGGGGAAATAAAACAGCAAATTCTACCTAATGCATCTGTGTTGTCTGAACTGGCTGACCTCTGTTGATATGGACAATTAAATTATTCCAGTATGAATTTGGTTGTAAAACAGCAGTGAAGGATTTTTGTGTCAAGCCAAGTGGGAAACCACTAAGCTTAGCCACTTCCTCCAGCAATACCAGTGTGGGAGAGGGGTACAGAGAGAAGGCATCTACTAACCCTCTGATCTGCCTTCAGCACTGCCCTTTCTCTTGGCTCCAGGACAGGCATGGAGCCAGGATTCCTTCTGCTCTCCTGTTTTTTGGGTAAATAGAAGGGATGAGGCAGCCCGAGAGGCAAAGGGAGCTCAGGTGTGTTATTTCTCTTGCATTTGCATGATATTCCACAGCATTAGGAGAGGAGTTTTCTGAAAATTTTACCACCAAAGCAAGCTTCTTTTCAGATGAAAATACTCTGCACTGCTAGGGAAGGAGATTGGCCAGTTCAGGTTCCTATTACCTGCAGATTCTGGCTTCTCCAGGACCATAAGCCAAGTCACTCCAGGCAGAGTTCTCTTCAAAAACAGGTAGAAGTGTGTCATGCCATCAACACCTCCCCAGGCACTGCCCAGCCCAGCTCCACCACTCCCCAAAAGGGCCATGGGCTCACTGACTCAAGGTGCAACTGTCCTGGCAGCAATTCTCCCTCTGCACCTGCAATATTTAATAGAAATCACAGCTGCTTAAAGACAGGCTAGAGCTGTGTGAAGATAGGAAGGCCTTAACACATTTGTTTCATGGCTCTAAGTGCCTCTCAGGAGTTGAATATTAAGATGCAGGATCCCAGGTACTGGGGCACACCAGGCTAAATGCAGAGAGCACTGCATCTTTGATCCAGCACAAAAAGCAACTCTGAGGGGATGTACCTCCCTGAAAGCCTCTGTCAAGGAAAAGGAGCATCTTTGGGAGGCAGCAAGGAAGCAAATGTACAGAAAAGAGTTGCTAATAATTTTGGAACTGGGATCATCCAGATGACAGCAGCGTAATGCTATTTCAGCAGTCCCCGGGAACGACTAGCACAGACTTACTATCACACACGACTGACAGTCTTCTGTTTCCTTACCAAACCTTTTATATCCTCAGTCTTTTGAAGCCTCCACAGAGCCAGCTCAGGCCTGTTAACTATTCCACAGAGGGAGTATAATTCCATATATATTTGTGCTCACTGTATCTCCAGACACAAAGCTTGAATAAGTATCAAAAGATCTGTCCCTGAGCACAGTGCTGAGCTGTAACCAAAGCTGGAGAATCTCCTCATCTTTCAACAGCCACAGCTTCCTGTCTGATCCCTCCCTTTCTCTCAAAACCACACCTCGAACCCAGCAGCCATCACAAGACCTCGTGCAGAACTACAGCAGAGCTGGCATCCGGCCACACAGCCCAGTTTCTGTCTTTTTTAAGGGGCCGTTTCTGACTCATGCTCAAGCAGGACAGACTAAAACCAAGGAGTCCCCCGACAACACAACACAAAGAACAGTTCCTGCACCAGAGCTTCATAGACAGCAATCTTTGCTTAAGGAAAACTATACTTTAGTGCAAAATTGTGATATTTTAAACCTCAAAATAGATTTGCTTTATGTGAAAGATCAGGTTTTTTACTTTAAGTTTGCGTTATCCTTTACAATACAGTGAAGGGTGAGTTTGGAATAAGGAAATGACCCCATTTTCCTATTAGCAATGCAGAGAGACACTGAGATACAAGGGTCCTTCTTTTTTCTTTCACTGGAGAGAGACAAATACCGGAAAATTTGAAAACATGGTGAGGAGTCCATCCTCCATATATGAGGCATCACAGCATCTTGAACAGGGAAACGTCGGTGAGCCAGCACTGAAACAACAGCGTGCCCTCTGCCGGCTTGGCACTTTATCTTCTCACACAACTCGTGACACTGCACGGGGCACAGACAGACCCCCACAGCGAGAAACACAAGAGAACCAGCTTCTGCAAATGCTCCGCTGCCTGGTCTCCTGCAGTCCTTTCCCCTACTCCTGTCTTACTCACCACAGGGTTTGTACTCATCAGCTAGCAGACAGCACAAAATAATGGCTATAGAATAACCATCAAACCTGGGGGAAACATCTGAATGTACCCCAGACTCCCCTTCTCCCTAACCTTTTGTCACCTTATGGCTAGATCACATACTCCTCAGACCAAATTCAACCAAAATCCTATTTAAATTTGTTACATTAGTCTCCTTTTTCTCCATTTCTGTGAAAAAAGACAAGTTATTTTAAGGCTTACCCCATGTTTGCATTCTTTCAACTATTTTCCAAGAGGCTTTTCATCCCAAAAAGCCACCACCAGAGATAAGGCAGCCTAAGAATGTGCTCAGCAACTCCCAGCTCACTAGGTTCTTCCCCAAAGTCAGAAAAAGGGAATGACTACTCCCTACCAGAGGTTTTATACCAACTCATCTGAAAATGGGCTGAGGCTGCTCAGCTGTGAACACTGATGAGTTTCTCCCAGCCCTGCTGTGATGGTGGTAACAGGAAAGGAGAGCTGGAGTGCTTGTAAATTGTGCACCTAAATTCAGGTGCTTCTTCCTGTCAGAACTTGGGACACTGTGGGAAAATAAGATGTTAAGGCAGAGGGTGCAGGTGGTGTGTGAGATGCACAGGGCTGAGGTCCCAGCTGAAGTCCACCTCGACTGGGACACAGCTGAAACCAGGCTCTGCATTTCACCAGTGAAGGCTCCATCCCACAGTGGGTAGGTCTTTGCTGGAAGATGTGTCATCGTAGCTCTTAGCTGGGAATTACTCCGTGGTTTTCTGTTCTGCAGTGCTCCAATACCATTCTGCTGTGGAGCTGAAAGTCTCGCTGTTGTAGGTCCCTGTAACATCCAGAACTACAATGCTGCGAGGACAGCCTGGTGCTGAGGAGAAGATAAAGGCAAATGTGGTGTCTCGGTCGACGCCGATTGCCGCCTGGCGGCATATCAAAACAAGGATCATTCGGAGAGAAACACCGCAGAAGGGGCCAATCAGTCACAACACAGAAGCTGTAGGTGGAAGACTCAGGAGTGTCCTGGTGTGCACACTGTACATGTTCTCATTTCTCCCAAAGAATTGAGATTAAGCTATCCATTTCCAAGAGTGACTATCTCTTTAAGGAAAATGTGGGGCATTTTGCAGACTTCTGCCTCGCTTTTTCCATTTACCTTTTCAGGGTTTTGTATTACCTTCTCCCATGTTTCTGAGAAATCGTAAGAATAGCCATAGCAGGTCAGACCAAAGGGCTCCAACACTGGCTGAAGCGGATAATTAGGAAGGAGTATAAAACCAGAGAAGTATATAGAAGCAGTTCTTCAGAATACTCTCCCAGCCTCCAGTGATTTTCTGGAGTGGATAATTTTGCTATAATAGCAATGGGTAAATTCTTTTTATTCTCTTTAATTCATCTACTCATTCTGCTGACACAAGAAACTCCTGGTACACGAACATCCTGTGGCAGCGAGCTCCACACTCGATGCAGTGTGGAGAGTTTCCTTTTCTCCTAACTAGGGACTTCCTTCTCATAACACCATGAATTATTGCTCCCATTCTCTCTCTCCCCGCTATTCTTGATTTTATAGACTTTTGTAATATCACCCCTGTCATTTCCCTTCCAGGAAAAAACAGTTGTAATTTCTTGTACATAAGGTACCTCCGATTCTTCTCTGTTTTGGCTGTTTTTCTCTGATCACCAACTTGGCTGACAAATTCAGAGCAAAGACTCTTGATGCTGCTGTTACAAGCAGCTTTGCTTTGTTTGGGGAGATGATTATATTATTCTAAAATTTCTTCAGAAGGACAGAGTATGTTGGATAACTCTTTTTTACTCAGTGTTCCAGTTCAATTTGACCCTCCTGTAGCTAAAATTCCTGTGAATTGGATTACAATATTGTGCTTATTCTAATTGCAGGAAACTGTGCAATTGGACTTTTTCTCTGGACCTTACTAACCAGTCTGACCTTTTCCAGTAACCCATGGATGTGTTGATAGGGAGCTGCAGTCTCTCTGTCAAGTGCCCCTACAACATGCAGATCACAAGACTGGGTGGAAAGCCTGGTGCAAAAAGGCAGTCAGGAAAGAGGGTGCTGTCTTGGTCAGCACAGAAAAGGCGAGCGGTCAGACGAGAATGACACTCGGAAAGGAAGATGCCCCATACGTGGTGTCACCCAGAGGGGAGTTCTCAGTGTCACCATGGAGAAGCTCACAGTAGAAGACACTGGGGAGTACTGGTGTGCTCTTTACGATAGCTCTTCCTCTTCTGAATAAAGGAAATTAAGCTGGCTGTCTTCATAGGTGAGTGTCTCTTGCTCCATCCTTTCTCTGCCATCTGTACGCCTGTTGTGCTACTCTGTCCCAACTAAAACCAGCACAACTCTGCAGTTCATTTTACCTGCTAGGATGCTCCTGACTCCTACTTCTCTCACCCTTTCATCTTCAGTTCCCGAATCATACAGGAGAGCCACAAGGACATGCAGAGCCAGCAAGTTGTGTTTAGCTGTCCGTTCACAGTGAGCTGAGGAGTCAGGAGATGGTTTGAATGGATTATTTCAATATTTGCATTGTTTCTCTTAAACTTAAAATCACTTCAGTTGTGCCTGTGGAGACATTCCTGTGTAATGGGTTCTGCTCTGGTTTGTCCCGCTGGGCACTCAGGGGTTGGCACCCAGAGGACTCTGTGCATGGCAGAGCACAAGGCACAAGGGGACAGGCTGGGGTGGTGAAGATCTGGGATCCCAATTGCCACCCTGGCTTTGAGGAGACTTGCCAGCAAGGGCCTGAGGAGAGGGTGCATTAGGAGCCCAGAGAGAAGGGTGAGGCCAGGGCAAAGGACCTGCTCCATCTTCATGGCTCGGGACAGCCAAAGGAGTGTCCCGCTGCCTCTGGCATGAGGGCAGAGTGTGACAACAGCCAGGTGAGAGCAGCAAAGGGCCTTTGCCATCAGGATAGGCAGAACATTGCTCTCAGCCACTTCCCCAAATGTACCCTGAAATTATCTTAATATCAGTATTGTTGCAAAACATGGTGAAGGATTTCCGTGGGAAGGCAAGACCTCAGTACTTCCTCCAAAAGCGTCAGTGTGAGGCAGGAGGGCTCACAAGGCAGACTGATGAACAGGGCATGTTGGGCAGCCCCCAGCAATGTCCCTTTCCTGGGCTTGAGGATATCCATGGAGCTGAGAGTCCTCTTCCTGCTGCCATTCTGCTTCCCAGGTAAGAGAAGGGCTGGGCATGCCTCAGGCTTCCCACGTACCTAGGAGCTGCCCGTGGAGCTCCACAGTGGGGGGGGGTATCCTGACACCAAAAGGACTCTGAGCTGAGCAACGCACAGCAGGGATGGGGAGGGAAGGGGCAGCCCCAGCTCCCACCACCACACATCTGGCTCCTCCAGGCTCCCAGGACAAACGCCCCTGGGAGCGCAGAGCTGTGGCCTCCAAAGCAGCCCCAGCGCCTGTTTCCCATCACACTGCCTGGCTCCGCTCGGCTGCTCCGATTGCAGTCCTAGGTCAGGACAGTGGTGTCCAGGGACACCTGCCTGCCTCCCCTGCTTTCGGCATGGGGTGGGTTGGGGAATTGAGTCAGAAAGGTCGCCAGCTCCTTGTTTCCATCCCCAAGGGCTTGTTTGTCTCTCAGTGCTCGACCCGTGTGTGTAGAGCGCTCAGCAGCCTCTGTCTGGCACAGACGTGCTCTGGGCAGAGCTGCCCCAGATGTGCCTCGCTCCTCTCGCCCTCTCTTCCTCTCCTGCAGCAACCCCTATCTTTCCACCAGCTCTTCACCAGGAGCATTCAGGACCAATGGATAAACCCTTGAGAGAGGGGGCTGCCTATGGGGGGTGCCTGGGCAGCCCTGCATCCAGCACAGCCTCATGCCCTGAGTCACTGGGCATCCCCAGAGGATGTGGCAGGGAGGAGCTGCAGGCTGCTGGGGGCAAGCTCAGCCCCAGCCACAAGCTGAGCATATTGTCCCTGACACACACACGCTGCCATTGCTCCTTCCCTCTGCCCCGTCCCCACATCCCGCACAGATGGCCACCGGACTCCTGAGGGGCAGCTGAGCCCCCTCACTGCCATCCCCTTCGTGGGGAGGGGTTGGTTTTCATTTCACCTACAGCAAGGGGGGTGGACTGCTGGGGCAGCTCCAAACACTGTGCCACGCACGTCTCCATTTAGGGTTCAAGGTGCAACACCTCTAGCACCCACCTGTCTGGGGGTTTTAAATCAGTTTTGGCCCCAGCTCAACCCTGCCCACCCGAAATCAACCTTCCCATTTCCAAGCAGGTGAACTTAGCAGGGGTAATGGATGGTGGTTTTTGGAGTTCCTCCAGCCCCAAGTGCCCATGGAGGAAGGTTGGAAGCAGAGTTTGCCTGTGTCTGTCAGGAAGCTGTGGGCAGCCCTGCACCAGCTCCCCTCTCCCTCACCACATCGGATATTTGCAGGTCTCCAAGCCCAATCATCTGATGCTGAGGAGAGCCGATCAGAAGGAAGCACTCTGTATATCCAGTGTCCTTACTCAACATCAGTGGCTCAGTACAGGTGGGAGAAAGCCTGGTGCCGCAGAGAACATGCAGAATGTAAGTTCTTAGTGACGACAACCAGCGAAATGCCATACTCATCCTCAAACAGGGCCAGAAGGGGGGAAATTATATTACAGGACAACCCTACGTATAAGGCCATGTACGTCACCATGACTAACCTCCAGGTAGAGGACTCAGGCATGTACTCCTGTGTGTACGGTTCTTCCTACCATGGATATCACTGGCTGAAGACAATCTCACTGAATGTTTTCAAGGGTGAGTACCTTTTTACTCATGCAAACTCAAGTCTTGTCAGAGAGCAACGTCATTCCTTCCCTTGCTCTATTCCCCCTCTCCCACACAGGTGAGCAGCTTCCACTGACCTCCCCAGCCCCTCACCCTCCCCAACTTCACTCACCACCTTCCCCACTCACACAGGCATGGTGGGAAGGAGCCCCAGAGACCCAGCTGTCCCTGCAGGCTCTCGGCTCCCTCTTGTCCTGCCCTACCTCACCCCTGTCCTCACTGACTGGTTGTCCATGAGGGAGTTGCCCCAGGGCAGAGTTTGGCCCCGGCGTCCAGCTCTGGCTGGGTGGCGAATGCCCATATGTCTACTGCTCATGGGTCAGTGACAACATGTGCTGTTTCACAGAGTTGCACATGTTGGAGTTGGACAGTCTCTCTGTGCAGTGCCCATACAGCATCCCAGTGTACAGCACGGATATAAAAGTCTGGTGTCAAAGAGCTGAGACTGAGTGCGACATCATTGTGAGGACATACCCTTCAACACAGCGTAACAGCAAACCCGGGAGAGCCAAAACCTCGATCCAGGATGACACCCAGAAGCACATTGTCACCATTACCATGGAGAAGCTGCAGGCCAAGGACACTGGCGTGTACTGGTGTGCACTCTACACGGAACCTCTTCCCACTCGGATAATGGAGATCAGGCTCTCTGTGTCCAAGAGTGAGTACATGCTGGCAGCCAAGCGTGCCTCTTGGCAGATTTCAGCCCCATCTCCCCTGGTTGTTCTCCCTCCCATCCTGTGCTACACCATGGAGGAGCCCAGCGCTACCACCGCACAGCTGGCACCCATCTCTCCCTGCCTGCCTGTCTCTCTGGTGGACACAAAGGTGGCTGCCCAAGAGACCTGTGGAGTCAAAGCTTAGGCCTGGCCCTTCATCCTCTGCCTGCTCCCAGCAGAGGCTCAGGGAAGGTTCCCATGGGCTCCCATGAATAGGGCCACTCTTCACAACTGCTTCCCACAGGGCCAATCCGAGAGCCCCAGGAGCAGCTTCCCCAGCTCAGCACTCGGCTTACCCATGCTGGGCACGGCTGGAGACCTCCCCCACTGCTAGGCATTGCTCTTGCTCTGGCCCCGCAACTGCCACCCTTCCTTGGTCCTTGCCCCCCAAACCCTACAGGCTCTGCGCCTGTGAGCATGCAGTCCCTGGGAGAACCAAAGGAAGAGGACAGGACTCCACCTAATTTATGACTCACCTCTGCATGAGTAATCTGGGCCCAGTCCTCTTCTGCTCCTCATGTCTGGAGGTAGAAGGACATCCAGGGAGCATTCAGTCCACAGCATGTATTCCAGTGATGGAGAAAAGGTGCCATTGTGCCTGCTTTGGGATCTCACCAAACGTGCTGGGTGTTTTCCAGGGACCAGAGAATACACAGCCAATGAGTCAGGTGATGTCTCTGTCTTCTGTCTTTACAACGCCTCATTCTATGGGGCTGTGAGCAAAGCCTGGTGCAAAGAGGAAACTTCGAAATCATGTGCTGTACTGGTCACCACGAATCGGAAGCCTTCACAGCACCTCAGGACAGCTCAGCGAAACAGAGTCAGGATCCAGGATGACACCCAGCTGGGGATTATCACCATCACCATGGAGAAGCTGCAGGTACAGGACTCTGGCGTGTACTGGTGTGCTCTTCATGAATACAATCATCTTTACCGGATGGGGGAGGGTACGCTCAGTATTTCTGAGGGTGAGTAGTGACCTGGTTGGTTGTAGATTTTAGACTCTCTTTCCTTCTCCCCTTAGTCTCTGCGCTGCCCAGCTTACACCCCCTCCCATGTTACATCTGCATGTGTTTGCCTGCCCAAACCCTACATCATTGTACCTTCTCACACCAATCATGCTCTGGAATAGCAGCAGGGATCAGAGCTGCACCACAGGCATGAGCTGTGTAGCTTCTCTTTTACCTGAAAGCAGCTTCAATCGTTTTCACAGAGGTGTTTCGGTCACTCTAAGCAGTTCTGCCCCTTTATGACAACTCATCCCTTGGCTTTCAAAGGCTATTAAGACCTTCACATATAGTTGCCAAGAGGACAACCTCTAGACACATATTTGAAAGACCTGTGACTTCTAGGTTTCTTTTCAGAATGATGTTTTAACAGTAAGAGATAACATTTAGGCACCTGATTGTGGCAGACCAGCACCATGCTCCAGCCTGTCTTTCAGGGATGTGGCAGAGCAGCATTGAAGGAATATGGCAATCGCGAAGATGAGACCGGGTGGCATAATTCTCTAGAAGAAACTCCTAATGCATGGGACTGAATGCAGCCTTTAAGCAAGCAGCCTCCTGCATGCACAACCTCCCCTGGGCACAGAAACTGCCATGGAAGCAATTCTTACAGCCAGTCCTTCACAGACAATGCTCTTTGCTTAGTTTTCACAAGCCTCTGTCTACTTAAGCAACGGCAGGGAAATTTAGCAGGTAAATGGAAAGCAGCATCACTCTTCTCTTAACATTTGTGATTGCAGTATCGTCTGGAACAACTTTGTCAGGTACTGCAGGCAAAGGTCAAACAACCCCTTCTGGCATCACCCCAGAGCTGAGGTAAGGCCTAAAGAAAGTCTCTGAGCTTGAACACAGACAAGAGTTATTAATGTCTCGTCCCCAGTATGCTTGTCTTCCGTGGGTAGGCAGGCTCTGGGCATTCTGAAGACTCCTGCTTACAGAGGAATTAGATACAACAGTGCCCTTACCAAAGATGGCCCCTCCCAGCTTCTGCCCAGAGTGTAATTACAAAGGAAGAACCAGATTGATAAAATCAAGTCACAACTTCCTAGAATGTAGATGGCTATCAACTCTTTTATCCTTATCTCCTTGGGCTGTGCTCTTTGCAGCAACAGAAACCCCCAGATTCTGCCCCTAAGCCTTTCTGTCTCGACTTTGTTCACTGCTGTCCCTGAATATTTAACAGTGAAATAGTCCTCGGCTGCTCTTTTATCCTTCTATTTACCAGGCTGTTAAATGTAAAGGATTTTTGTCCTCTTTGGACATCTGCTGTCACCAACACTATGGCAGCACTTCGGAGTACAATCACACGTCAGCTCCCAGTGTGCCAGGGGCAGCAAAACACAGGAGGAAAAGGCTCCAGAGAGCCTGGAATTATGCTCTGAACTTTGAACAGTAACTTCTTTTAAAAGCCTGGAGAATAGGAAAAGCACAGAAGGCACAGCCAGGTAGAAAAATCAAGATAGCATTGCTGCAGGAGAACCAGACCCTTCTTTCAAGTGCATAAAAACTATTCCTGTCCCTTTTTTCACTCTCTGGTAATGAGCTGTGGCAGCACCATGCTGTGCTACCATCTAACACTGGTATCTTCTTTGCTCTCCTGGCTTCAGCTCAAATGTAAATACCTTCATCCTACTCTCTGTGATCCTGAGCATCCTGTTCATCCTGGGACTCATCACCTCGGTAACACTGTGCGTCAGGCGGCGCAAGCAGCTGAAGAGAAGAGGTAGGTGGAGACTGGGGTTGCCTCGTATTCTAGCCTGTACTAAACAGGGCCTTCTCTGGCCATCACTTTTCCACTCCAGGCAAGCTTATTCCCACCTCGCGGTGCCCTGGGGTAGGTAAGGCTGATGCAGACTGGGCAGCCTCAAGGCAGGCTCCTGGTTGTAATCTCCTTTCACAAGAAGTCAAACCCATGTTCCTCCAGACTCTGCACAGGACACCTCCCAGTATGTTAGAGGAGAAGTGAGAGCAACGTGTTTGCCAGATTAAGGGTAGATGGGTCCCACTGGCACACACATCACTCCTATCCCTTGGCAACCCTACAACCTTCCCTAAAACTCCTCAAGCATATGCAATGCCCAGCCATTTCATGGACTTCTCTACTTCTAAAACCTCTGATTTTGGCTCATTCCAAAGGTAACAGTCAAGCAGAGGACACCTATGAGATACCAGAGGACATCATAGCACAGGTAAGGAAAACGACAGGTTTCCCACATGGTGCCTGAATCCCTTAGCAATAGTCCTCAAGGAGCTGGCTGACCCATGTGATGAGGACCTTGGTACTTATTTGTTCCAAGCTGGAGAGAGATGGGTTAATTAATGTAAGGAAACTCCAGTAGGAAAAAACCCACATTGGAGCAAATTCTAGATATCTCTGAGAAATGACTCAAAGACTAAAAACCAAGGTTGGATCATGAGGTTGTAACCTGTATCACAGGGAGGTGATGAAGGAAAGAGTTTTCTGTTCTTTCACCTCTGTCATAACCAAAGGTAAATTTTTACGTAGCCTCTCCTTTCCTCCTGGGAAAATCTTGTTCTTTCGATAACAGCTGTGGCCTGGCACTGAGTCGTGCTAAAGAGTGTTTTCCCTTTCTTTTCATAGCTTGACAGCACTGAAAGAATGGAAAGTCCCAAGGATGACAGCAGTGACGTAAAATACGTTACCCTGAGTTTTAAATCCCAGCTCAGCCCTGAGGATCCTCTCTACTGTAATGTTGAACCAAATCAGGCTGACGGGCAATCCAAAGATGAAAATGTGGAATATGCTGTCATTGCACTCAAGCAGTTAACAACGAATGACAAAGGATGAAGTGCAGAATCCTCAAACAATCCAGAAATGGAAGAAAAGAACTGGAATGCAAAGTGGGAATGGGGAATAGAAGGTGTGTGGATGGACACTGGGGAAAGATCTAAGTTGTTGCTGCCATGTATATATTGCTTATGCATTTTAAGACCTCCCTCCTGTTAGAGGTCAGTAGAGAATTTTGCCGCAAGTGTGCGGATTCTCTTGAGTCAGACAGAGGTGCTGGGTAACTCTCAGGATCCCCTGCACGTCTGCTTTCTTCAGTCCCATTAAAACACAGACTCTTTTGGAGAGGCAAGTGTGGAGGACTGACCTTTTGAAAAAGAGCAGTATTTTTCTGGACATGGATGGTTTTGGTATTTCAACTGTATTCACTGGTAGAAACTCTATCCCACTCCTAAGGGTTCAGCTACTGTGGCCAAGCAAATTCATTCCAGTGGTCTAGGGATAAAACTCACATGGCAAATGACCAGGTTCATGGATGGGGGGGTATGAGCACTGGTTTGGTGAGAACAGCAGAAGCAGCATCTACCTGAAGGCAAGTAGCTTGAGGATGCATTGCAACACGATGATACGCTGCATTGGAAACTTTGCAAACTGAGGACTGTGCTATGTGAATCTGAGCACCAGAAAGTCTTGTAGCTACAAGACAACAACGGCACATCTCAGTAGTATGTATTCCTTTTGAGGATTCCCCTATAACATCAGTTTATCGGTCTGCTTAGGTAAGAAGCAAGATGGTAAGGGGCTTTCAAACTAAAGCTAAACGTTTAGCTTTAGATCAAGAAGTGGTGTGTGCACACTGGAGTTTGGGATAGAGGGAATGAAGGTGATGACACTACTGGATGCACGTATAAGTGTCCCTGTACAGAGTGCAGAGGGTTGATGGATGGATTCAGTGTGGCTGCTGTGGATTACACTAGTGAGTCTCCAACACTGTACCCTCTAGACAACCCAACTATTTCCAAGCTTGAGGGCTGAACTTGCTCTCAGGGTCATCCACAGCATATTTATGCAGTCTTTGAGGCCTGTACATTGAAAACAGAAAGGAGCAGCTGCTGAAATCTGAACTTACAAGCATGGCTTCCCATGTGTAGTGTGTGCAGACTTCCCCATCCTTTCACCAACTCCTGATCAAAGGCCATTCCTTTGCTCAACAACTTCTGGATGGCCGCCTTCTGCTGTCTTACACCTCTTCTGCTGTCTTACACTCTTCTGCTAAACTTCTGCTGTCTTACACCGTCTTTTCCCATGAACACCCAAACTGGCTGCTTAAATCAAGGCAGTGTGGAATCAAGACAAGCAGGGAGAACCAAAAATGAGATTTCTGGAGAAAAGAAAGAAGGGAACAACATGCAGTATTGCACTAGAGGAGTGGACAGGGCGCTGGGACGTTTTTGAACAGAATCTGCTAACTGCAAGGCCAAGCCCTGAGACAGAAGTGAGGAAGGGCTGCACAGACAGTAGCACAGAGCACACCAGGCCCTTGAAAAGTTCCATTACTTCCCTCTCTCTGCTGGAAATACTCCAAATGATCATATGCTGCCTTTATTTTGCAGTCATGTGGTGAACAACATGAAATGAGTTTGCTGGGGCTCAGCTTAATGTCTCCAAAAGACCAGAGAAACCCTGGAACTTTACTTGGCTGCACCAAGCCCTGCAGAGAGGTGGCAAATTAAAGGGGCCTGGACCACTCTCCACAAGCCAATCATATCCAGCAGGTTTCTCTTGCTGTGGCTGCAGCACGGAAGCTGATCTGTTTTTTGAGATTTTCAGACTTGACAAGTTTATCTTGAAATAACAGAAGGAAAAAATGGTTAATTCAGCACAAGATTCCTCTAAGTATTTGCTGTTGTGCAGTTACACAGGGTCAAACAATGTAAGAGTAATAGTAGAAAACAACTGATTGGAAGAGACACATTTGCAGGGAGAAAGTTGCTTGTGAACAAGGAGAACCCAGATTAGTCCTCACTGGAGCAAGAATGAACAACTGCCATCAGTAAGCCACACAGAGAATTTTTTGGATACTGTAAGCTACCATTTTCTTAAACACTAATTAGAGGAAAGAAAAAGAAGGCACATTTATGCATGGGCAGACCTGCAGGTTTATCTGCCTGTTAGGAAGCAGATAAGAACACCAGTTAAGAAACCAGGGTCTATTCATACTTGCATGGAAGATCTCCAAGTAAATACATTCTTAAAAGAAAACCCAGCACCCCATCCACAGCCTTCCAGTTTGCTAAAGCTACAGGAGGCTCCCTAACTGCAGCCTGAACTACAGCAGCAGTATGGCACCGACTGGCTCGGAATCAATGCCCCCGTCCCTTCATCTTACACCCTCCCTGCTAGGGACAAAATAAATATGTCTGGTTTGCTCATTTAAAGGACCTCACAGCTTAACCCAACACAGTGTTCTTGTCTTCCTGGTTTTGGTTATATGTCAAATAGGAATGTTTCATCTGCAGGCTCTTCTAAATCTTTTCTCCTGAAAATAACCCACAAGATTATGTCCTTGCCCACCCTTCAGCCCCATGATGCTGACTGAGCTACCTGCAGAGCCTTGATGAGAGCTGCCCTTTCCTTTGTGGCTTTGCAGAAATTCACCCCCTGCAAGGCTTGCATGTGAAGCCCACCCTGGTGAGCAGGCACCGTTGCCGAGCGGAGAGGACTCCCCGTGCCATGTACCCTGCTTTCAGGCCATCACATGATGCCCTCTTTCAGGCTGTCTAGACTGAATTGTGGCTGTATTTCAATGCTGATGCCTGTATTTTCGCCCACGAGAGAAAAGCCCGTCCCTGGTGAATTGCTCAATATGCAGGACAAAAAAGATGCCAAGTTCTTGTGCTCATTCCTTCCGACACAGCAAGGAGAGCAGAAAAGCAAGCTGCTCTTGGGCAAGAGACTTTTTCACTTTTCTCGAGACTCCTCTCATCTCCTTCTCTGCTCAACTGACATGGAGAAGCTCATGCATCCCATCTTCTTGGTCTTCCTGTCAGGTAAGAAAGCATACACGGCCTCGGGGTTCAGTCAAGAGATAGGGTAAAGGACTGGTGCAAAGCTTGCTCTCTACCTGCACCTGGTAGAGAGCTAATTCCCCTACAATTCCCCTATGAGAATGCTATGGGAGAAGACTGCACAGGTCTTGGAAGAGTAGCTTTTTCCGGATGTAAAAAACCTTCGTTGTAGCATGCTCTTCTTCGGAAGACCAATACAAAGACTGTGAAGTGTCATCCTCCTGTCTGTACACTGCAGGGTCCATTGCAATGCAGGCAGAGGGATCATGGAGCACTGCAGCCTGTTCTGCACACTACTCCTCCTCCGCAGGTATGTTGCAGGGATGTCAGCCTGCTTCCTCAGAGTTTGCTCTTTTCCCTTGATTTAACAAAGGGCCAGCGGTGATCCGAGTGCTCAGCTTTTCTCTCAGGAATCCTTTTGAGTCAGAACAGGAAACGGCTGACTGGAGTCTTGTGTGCCTTTTCAGAGTGAAATGTGAAATTGCCAAATCCTGTTTGTTAGCATTTGTAGTGCTTCAAATGCAAGTTGCAGCAGCTGGGGTGCAAGGGGAGGAAAAGAAAACTCAGTGAAGGGGACAGCTCTGAAATCTTGGGCACTTGACTATTTTCAGCTTGGAAAGCAACGTTCATCTGAAATGAGAAAGGAGGCACAAGACCCAGCTGGTACTCGCAGCTGGCAGC
Source organism: Eurypyga helias (assembly GCF_000690775.1). NCBI lineage: Eukaryota > Metazoa > Chordata > Aves > Eurypygiformes > Eurypygidae > Eurypyga > Eurypyga helias. The sequence goes on from NW_010257745.1 coordinate 17,324, forward strand.
CTTCTCTCTCCAGACACACGCTGGAGATCCGCTACTTGGCAGCAGCGCACAGAAAGGCAACAGATTCAGGCTTTGGGAGCACAGAAACCTGCCTCAAAAATCTGAATGAGTTTGGAAAAAAGTCCGCTATACTTCTTTTCAGTAGCCCACAACAAGGGAAGAGGAACACAAATAGTAAATGATCTGTCAGCAGGATTGGTTGAAAAGATAATGACACAAAGTTTTCTACAGAGGCATCAGCAAATCTTTAAATGGCAGGATTCTGATCAAGAGTATTTTGACAGTGCTGTTTCTATTTATAACAAAACCAAGAAACAAAATGCTGGGGCCGTTCCAGGAACTGATGGGGCAGAACTGGGGGTGAGGAGGAGTCCGCAAGAGAAATAGGAGAGGGAGTTAAAAAGTTTAGGGGGATTGCACTGGACTGGACATGCGGTGGGATAAGTCTTGACTGCAACAGCCGAGTGGAGCAGCGTAGCAGACTGTAGACTTGCACGTGTCGGGTACTTGGAGAGCACAGATCCATTTTTATGCCTTGTTGTTGGCAAGCCTGAAAGACCTTCAGACCTTTTTTTTTCAGACCTTTTTTTTTAGTTTACAATTCACTCAGAATGTTTGAAATCTTTTTAAGAAGTGTTATTAAAAAGCTCAGCCAGCACACAGTCCTCACAACAGCCTATTTTAAAATTTACTTCTGGTTTATCATTACCTATGGTTTCATAGAAGGCACTGGCCTCTGAATTTTTCCACTAAAAATACCAATTTCCACAAATACCCCACTGCACTTCTCTCTGGAAGTATTAATAGCTCAGACTGTCCCTTCTGCCTTTGCCTGCCATAAAGAGGAATAGAAATTAGAACTAAAGAACTAAGGCAAAAAAAAAAAGGACAAGCAGCCAAAGACCGGTTGTCAACATGATTAAAATTAGTAGAATATTAACAGTTAGGGTGAAAAAAAATTGCTAAACCCCCGGATTTAGAAATTAGGAGTGGGATTGAGAGGTGACCTCCTAAAAAGATGGTTTGTAGGAGTCACTTCTATTCTAGCATTTTCCAGGGCTGTGTTGCTTCTCTCTGGCTGTGTAAATAGCCTTGACGTGGGGATAAATTCATGGGCGTTTACTGCAAAGGAGCTTTTCCGCACCAGAGGGTACTCCCGAGCCAAATCTGCATCTATGAACATATATGGAAGGGCTGAGCTCCAAGCCAAAACCTGAAGCAAGCTGTCTTGCTGCAGCTGTGTGCAAGCAAGCAGGTTGGGTGTTGCAAAGCGGGGGTGTTACAGCAAGCCTAGTCTCAGGAGAGTTACACACAACAATGTCATGATTGGGTCAAGTGATGTTTTTATAAACTGCCTTGTAAAAAGGCCTTTTCAAAATCCAGACAGCTTGCCTGATGCCAATTCAATCTACCTGAATGCCCAGCCTCATGCTCCTCAGGACCAGAGGAATATGCAAATTTGTATTTAATCCCCTAATCGTGCTGACTAACTGCTTCCCCTTACCAGGCAGGAGCCCAATGATTACAGAAAGTGCGCTATAGCTGAGCTCCAGAGCAGGGCCAGAAGGGAAGGCAAGGACCAAAATTCCCTGAGCTTCAGAAAATCTGCAAATATTAATGAAGCTGATACTTCCTCCTTCCCTCAGTTTCCTCCCCTCTCACCCCCACCAAGAATAGCTGCCTGGCAAGAGCCAAGTAACACACCAGTCAGGTGTGTATAACACACCAAGGATCACTACAGACGTATTTCAAGACAGTCCGAACCAAGGCTCTAAATCTGAGCACGTCGTACCTTCCATAGAATTCCAGAATGGTTTGGGTGGGATGGGACCTTAAAGCCCGCCTAGTCCCACCCCCTGCCATGGGCAGGGACACCTTCCACTAGACCAGGTTGCTCCAAGCCTCATCCAGCCTGGCCTTGGACACTTCCAGGGATGGATGCTTCATGGGGGAAGCAGACAGGTGACAGCCCTACAGCTGACAGCAGCTGTCACTAGAATTGTAAAAGAGGATAATGAGGTTTACCATCAACATAGTTGTATGGGTGAGATATGGAAGAGACTTGGCTCACCACTTCCTCCTTCCCTCCTAGCATCCTGTGCTGCAGAGAATGTCACTGTGGTGTACGGAATGGAGGGAGGCACCATTTCTGTCAACTGCACCTATAACCCCTGGCAGCAGCGGTGGAGAGAAAAGAGCTGGTGCAAGCAGATCAATGAGACCAAATGCCAACACGTGGTGAGCGCCCGACGCTTCTGGCTGCCATTCCTAAAGGTCAGGAATGGCACCACCTCCATCAGTGACAATATCCGTGACGGAGTCCTGACAGTGACCATGAAGCAGCTCAAGAAGCAGGATGCTGGGCTGTACCAGTGCAAAAGTGACTACCTGGGGGAAACAAACAGCTTAAGGAAAGTGCAAGTGGAAGTGCTGACAGGTACGTCCTGGGGCTCTGAGTTTCATGAGTTCCTGAGCTCCTACAAATTTCACATGAATCTGCAGGTGTCAAGGCCTCACTTTAGTAAACATCTACTTTTGCCTTACTCTAAGGAGGTACTGTGTTTCATTGCCTCTTTTAGTTTCTGATTTACAGCAACATGATCTCACTGCTACAGGACATCTGACATGTCATCCCCCTGTTGCTACCCAGATTAATCTCCTAGCACACAGCCCAGTGCCCAATCTCACCAGGGTTATCTATGCCTAGCTGGGGCACTGGTGGTGGTGACACCACTGAATATCACCCAGAAACATCTGCAGACTAAACTGGTTTGTTTCTGTCATCAGCTGTCCTGGAGACCCAAATGCCAGAGGAGCCTAGTGCTGTGCAGAGCATCTCCAGGTAAGCCATGAAACTCCTCCTCATGCTGTGATCTCTACCTGGCATCAGCACCCCCATTGGAAGCTGAGAGGAATACCACCACAGGCGTATTCCCTACCTCTTCCTAATCCATGAAAATTCTCTGAGCTGCTGTGTGGTTTCTAAACAGCAGCTTCAGCCTAACGCAGAAAATGCAGTGCTTCAGTGCCAAGCAAAACAACTCCTGCAGGCCATAATTTACCCATATGTGAGACCTTGCAGTTAAAACCTATTACAGTCGTTCTAACCTCCCAGGCACTGTTGTGCACAGGCAGGGACTGCCTATTGCAGGAGGTGTTACCATCATCACATTGTATACTGTAAGAGTTTCTTTAAATGTTGAGCCATCCCCTTCATGGCTGAGCTTTGTTGTTGTATTTCTGGTTCCCCACAGCATCCCTCCTGAAGCAGATTTCACTGTCTTCTATATCATTGCTGGATTCCTGGTTACTAAGTTCACGGTGGCTGTACTGATCTTTGTCATTGGCAACAGCAGGAAGAACAGAGGGACAGAGCAGAAGAACCCAAACTTGAATGAGCAGCAGGTCCTCCCTTTTGCTGATGACCTTGCACATGATGGCATCAGCCCCTCCTGGGAGAGCACTGCTTAGGGCTAAACCAGAGGAAATCCACAGGGAAATGAACATCAAGCGTTTGCAGGCAAAGCTTTGCCACCTGCTGTAAGAAAAGGATTGCCTACGAAACATAGGTATGGATGAACCTATCACCCTAGAGAGGGAATGTCACCATCTACCACCTCTTCTTGTTGGCGCTGAACAACTTCCAACACAACTGAACTGAAAAGATGCTGCCAGTAACTTCTGAACCTAATGGAAGAGGATGGGATCAAGGGCCAGGGGGCAAAGAGGGATATGAAGTCTTTCTGTCAAGAGATCCAGCACAAACTCATCCATGTGCAGAGGTCCTTCCCCAGGCATGGTAAAGGTGAGAGACCTCTGCTCAGTTTTCCCCCAGCTCACTGCTAGGCCAAAAAAACATTTGCTGCTCTATACAGCTCCTGGCAAATGCTTTGTTATCAATAAAACTAGAGATACACCAGTGGACATAAACAGAAGTTCAGGTAACACATCTCAACAACCGTGTGCTAAGCAATTCACAAAGACATCCACATAATGGAAAAATGGAATGACATGGTTCTGTCCCAAATGTCCAAGCAGCTTCTCCTGATTCGCTGAAGACGGGTGTTAAAGAACTAACAGCTTTTTTCAAGGTGTCCTACATGTCTCTACAAAATGCTTGAAACCTCCCCAAAAGGATGAAATATAGCTGGAACGAAATATAGCTAGTACGATTATCTGCCTAGAAATCAGCTTTTCAGCTGAGATTCCACTCTCTAAAGACTGAAGCTTTTGACACACTTTTGGCAATGCAATGCTCTGCTATCATCTCCAGCCCCTGCCAGAAGCTGCGCCACACCACCAGAGAGAGTCATTCCAGACAATCATCCCCAGGGTCTGAACTGAGACCCATCATGTCATCCCCGAGCAGTGCCACGTCAAAGATTCTGTCTTTCCACGGTGATGAAGACTGTCTCCCCAAAAAATGGTCTGGGACAGTGTGGCTCCTCGGTGAACAGTCACTGCGGAAAGGCGTAAGGAACTGCAGAACAGGACAGAGAGGGGTGTGAAGTCTGCATGCAGCTGTGAGCCTGCTTCCTCATTTCTCAACTGATTTTGCAAACAAAGAATGAACTCTCTATTTCTCCTTGTATTTTTTCTACCCTCTCGAGGGGATGTTACCAACATGTGATCCATCACTCCCCAAAGGGAAGCTGCATTTAGCTCTCCCAGGAAGACTCGAGGACATTCTCACTGCTTCTCCCTGCACTGCCCATAAAGCTCAATAAAATCCAACTGATTATCTGACTTAGCGTGGATTCATAATGAAGTGCTGCAGTACACCAGATCACAACACATCACCCAGAGATGACTAACACTTAGGACACGCTGGTGTGTTTATAACGTACAGACATGCTCCGAGCCAGCTGGGCAGATCGGCATATCCAGCCAGCTCCGTTTAGCACCATGCAGCAGCTCAGACCCCAAAACCAGATCAGGCTGTGCATGACTGTACTCTGTCTGAACTAATCTCCTTTATTTATGAGGCTTTGAGCAACCTGCTCTCGTGGAAGGTGTCCCTGCCCATGGCAGGGGGTGGGACTGGATGGGTTTAAGGTCCCTTCCAACCTAAACCATTCTCTGATTCTATTCCCAGAGGGTAAATTAGCCCATCCGCAGTCGCACACCACTGTGGCTGTACTAGCACAAACCTAGATTCAGTGTGCCCAGCTAGACGTGCTATAAAGCAAGGGAATTGCAGCTCTCAGCAGGAGATCTGGATCCTCATTCCAGCTGTGAGCTTTGAGGGACCTCATGCCGGGCCATTCACTGCCCCTGTGATGGCACAGTGATGGGTGTCCACCACTAGACAAGGACTTTGGGAACCAGGGATATAAAACTCGCATGTAAGGATGAACACATCCAACCAAAAGCTGCTCTGTAATATATCAGGGTAGCACTAGAGACCGAAAATGTCACTTTTCTTTTCCAGCCACACAGACTGCCAAATATGGCTCTCAAGACAACAATCTATGTAATGCAAAAAAGCAGTTGGTAAACATTATACAGCCTTCCCACCCGAGATGTAATATTAAGATTGTGGTTAAAGATATTCTCAGCAATTCCAAACAGGCATCATCACTCTGGGCAGCAAGTTAGCTCTTACTCTCAACAAGGAATTTCTCAGTGACAAAGAAGCTCTGGGATTTTCTTCTATGCCCTAAACCCCTTTCTGCTTCAGGATAGTGGGGGTTCCAGCCCTGCTGCTTTTGCTGGCACTACCAGGTAAGGCTGAGACTTTGCATTTCTCCTAGGAATGGGATGCCCTCTGCATGCATTGCACACTGTTACTTGCTTAAACACCTTTTGTTCAGGCCATCTATAGCCAGGCACAGAATGAGCCCCTCAGGTCATTGAGGGGAGGAAACATTCAGCCTGAAATTTGCTTATTTTAATTATAGAAGCTTTGGGGTTCTCATTTTCATTTATAGTAGTTCAGTATTTTGTCCAGAAACTGAACTTCTTGGTGGAACATCTGACAATCTTTGCCCTTCTGAGACTTTTCTCTCTCACTACTGTGAAGTTCTCAGCCCGCAATCACCTAGCATATGGGGAGGAAAATCTGTTTGTCGCCCTCTCTTGACACGTCACAGATCAGGTATTGTCATATCCAGGCTAGCTGCTGCCTGCTTTCATACTGCAAACAGTACCGAGTCCACAGAGAGGAACAATAGGAGTAAAAATGTAAGAAGGGTAGTGGCACTACAGCTAGGCATAGATGTTTATTTAGGCAAATCTGCAGGGTTAAATTACACTTCCCTGAGGCCCAGTGTGAAAGTCCCGGTGGTATAATGTAAGAAAAACTGGCACACTGAGCTGTGACTGGTTGTAGCCTCATTTTTTTTTTTGAAGAATCATGGATGGCAGGAGAGGACATGATAGGACATGGGGTAATGGGTTTAAATTGAAAGCAGGGAGCTTTAGATTGGACATCAGGGAGAAATCCTTCCCGGACAGGATGGGGAGGCACTGGGACAGGTTGCCCAGAGCAGCTGTGGATGCCCCATCCCTGGAAGTGTCCAAGGCCAGGCTGGTTGAGGCTTGGAGCAACCTGGTCGAGTGGAAGGTGTCCCTGCCCATGGAACTAGATGGTCTTTAAGGTCCCTTCCAACCCAAACCGTTCCATGATTCTATGATTCTATGGCATGCAAGTGTTTCTGCATAGAGAGGGAGAGTCCTCAGAGCTAAGTGCTCATATGATGCGCACAAGAATTTACAAGGGAAGAAATTTTGGTGCGAGGAGCTGTCAGAAAGAAAAATCTTGTCCAGTCTTAGCCTTGAGTTCCCCTTTGAAAGAAAGGATTAACCTTAACTGTGTGCTGTATCATTCAGTTGAGCTGATAGACTTTGGATGAGGCTGGTTTTCTGTGATCACGCAGCACTTTGAAGAGTGAATTCTGGCACATATCGGTGTGGGGTGATGTGAAGCATATTTTGCTGCAAAGAATAGAGACGGTGGTTTCACCTGAGGGTGTGCTGTGAGTTCAACAGTGCACCAGGTGGGAGACAGCCAAGAGAAATGAAAAATGATGTGTTATTTCCATTTTCTTTTCACAGCAAAACACAGTGTGTCCCACTAGAGGTTATCGAGGACAGGGTAAAACCCTACTATACAGCTCAGCACAGAGCCACAATAGGTATCTCTATGTATCTGGAGGCAGAATTGGCCAGGAAATTATTTTTGCCATATGAAATGAATATGTTTCAAAGGAGAAAAAAGAAAATAGTATTTTATGGGTTACCACAAATGCTGTTTTGTAGAATTGTATTCATCAAAAACAAATGGGTTTGGGACAGAAATATTTCAAGTGAGTTGATGAAAAATGAAAAGTGATACTTCATTTTGCCCAAAATTTTCCATCCTGTTAAGTGTTTTACAGTCACAGAAACCTTTCGCACAGAAAAGCTTTGATAAGTCTTGTAAAAGACTCGGGAGATGGAGCAACCTGATCCCGTGTAAGAAGCATAAGAAATACGCTGAGGGGGCTCCATGCCCCAGCACCCGGGGGATGTGCAGCCGTAACAGCCGTGATCAGAAAAGGCTCAGTAACCTCCCTTTCCCATTTGCCACCCCAGCCGCATCTCCAGTGACCACCCTCCTCAGCCTGGGGCTGGGTACTTCCTCGTCCTACGCAAGTTCCCTGTGCTGACGTTAGCTCTGCTCCTTTGTTGGGTGAGATGTGCACCTCCATGGGGATTGGGCCCTCTATTTTCTTTAGGACTTGTAAGGCTCTTTGCAGAAAAAGAGAAAGGAACTCCCTGTCCCTCCATTGCTCCTTTTCTGGTAGCCAAATTGGGCAACTTCAACATTTTATTTGGTGCAAAATGGTGTCCTGAATTAGATGTCATCCTACTGTCAGAGGTAACTCTGATCCAAGTGTCGTTAAAGTAGGAAGGACTGAAATGATAAATGACTTCTCATGGAAAATGATTAGTGTGGCTGAAAAAGCTCCGACTTAATGACTCAGGAGAATATCATCTTGAGAGCCCTTTCCAGGGGAGAAACAAACTACCGAATAGGATCATGCTGGAAGTTTTGGGTGAGTTAATCAGAGAATTAATGATCTTCTAAGAGTCAGCAATTTCTTACCATCTGACAAGAAAGATTACAGGTCAATGTTAAAGCGCCCTCTTCTGAGCCTGGAAATTTCCTGAGACACAGATAATTCCTGAATTTCTCGTTTTTAAACAGATTTTTGATACATACTAATGGTATAAACAAATTGCAGCCAACTGGGGGGTGGGGGTGGGGGAGGGAGGAGGAGGGAGTCTGGCTTGGCTTCATTGACTAATGAAATTTCACATTTACATCAGCAGAGGAAACCGACTCCAAGCAATCTGAATCTTTGCCTTGAATTTCTGCTCGAGTTCATCTCTTTGCCACTGCAAAAACTTCCATATTTGTTTTAACACTTTACTTCCTACTCTGCTTTTAGCCAGCGCAGGAGGCGGGAAACCAGAAGATGCTTAGTGGAAGCAATTATTGATTTTTCTGATGTGACTGAAAAATGTGTGTGTGGAGGGGAATCACATGACACATCTTTCTAAGATGCTTCCTTTCTAACAGCATTCAAGCGCCCAAGTAGGCAGCTCAGTTTTCATATCATTCTCTAAACCAGTATGAATTTTCATGGCTGGCTTAAACCTTCTACAAAACTTGCCTCTTGCAAGAGCTGCCCTTTCCCTTTGATCTGTCACAGGACCCCAACTTTTAAGGAAAGCAGGAACCAAATCTCCTTTGTCCCTCTGCACTTCATATAATCATTCAATAAGTAGGTTTTTAGAGGCATCATGCAATCAAGTACCAAATATTTTGCAAGAATGAAAAAACATCAGAGGGCCACAACCCAAAGGGAGGAAAACTGCAATCACAGTTCTTGTCCTGCTGGCTACTTACTAGAGGTAGGAGTCACAAGTGTGGGCCAGGCACACACCTGATGTCTTCATTTATATACACTGATAACAGGTACTATCCAACAACCTAAACAAAACTCCCACCTCTTACCTGAGGAACTGGTTGTTCCCATCCCTGTGATTAACTAACCTTCTTTTACTGGTAAATAGCACAGGATGAAGATTCTTGTGCAACCTCACAATTACACAGTGAACAAGCCAGCAGTAACCCTAGACCGTGCTACAGACCCACAAAGCAGGATGTTTCAGCATGAGAAAATGTCACCAGGGATGGATTGATGTGGGAAAATCACCTGCTCTTGGGGTTTCTTTTTCAAGGAGAAAACTGGAATCGGCAGCAGATACAGACACCGGTTCACTTCCCACTAAGAAGGGGGATGCAGCCAACTCCACAGATGACAGCAGTAGGGACCAGAGGTAAAAAAACGAAGACTCCCAAACTCTAAGTACCTCATTACGGATGCACTGCAGGATTTGAGGAGCAGTGTGGCAAACAACTGAAGCATGTGCTTCACACACACCAAGAGGCTTCCCCTTGTCCCTTGCACAGTTTGGTCCAACCTCCCTGAGCCCCATGAAAAGCTGTAGAAGGTTCTTATCAGTTTCAGGAGCACTAGGTGAGGCCTTTACTGAAGATGCTCACTTTGACCATGTTCTTCCGTTCTACCTGCTTAAAAAGAGACAACTATATGGCCCCGGCAATGCTACAATGACTCTGCCTTTTGTACCAGCAGACCAGCCTAAAACCAATCCCAGTATGTCAGACGAGAGTTATTGCACCAGGCCTGATCAAAGGTGACCCTATTAATGATCCTGATCAAAGACAGACCACAAGAAGGGCTACCGCATCCTGATGAGGGATGCCTTTGAACTTTGGTAGCACTGCAAATTACTGCAGGAAGAGAATGCAAGCTCCTGAGTATTCCCCAAGCTTGCCAAGCGCCAAAGAAAATACAGCTGGGATGGATCCGCTGTGGCTGTAGATCAGGACTGATCTCATGGAACCACGCTTGTTTAGAGACAGCAGGGGTAGTATTTGCATGCTTAATTTTTATCCTGGAACTATAATCCATTTTCAAACACACAAAATCCCCTCCCAAATTAACCTGGTCACCTCTGGTGCTGCAAATAGTAATGGAGGTGTCATGCTTTTCCCTGCAGGACTCTATGCTCTCATGGTGCCGAATTCCTTCCTGCCTACAACTGCTCTGATTGCTAGTTATACTCCTTGTCACCACTTACATCAGAAGGAAAAGGGCAGGTAAAGCTCCCTAATCCTCTTGTCTAGTTTTTCTGTCCCTACAACTTGTTGCCCCACCACCCTGAATGTAAGGAAGGTCTGTTCATAGCAATCACTGTCCAGGGAGGCACTGAGACTGAGCTGAGCGCAATGCAAGGTGGGAGTTAAATCTCAGGGGAGGGATAGTGAGGGGAGGGATTTTTACAACAAAAAGGTAAAGGCGTGTTTTTACACTCAATGGAGATTCTGTCCTTCATGGCAGGAAAAGAGATGAACTTTGGCAGACATCCTTTCAGCCAAGCAGCACTGCAGGTAAGACAGTATCAGAAATCCCACGTTCCTGGGGCTTTGCTTGATCTCTGTCACGCAGAGACGCTGGCTCTGTGTTCATCATCCCAGGGGTGGTTCCGTGCATCCTAGAAGGGGTGCGTGGCATGCACCCAAGCTAGCAGGCTGAAGCTAGCTGTCTCTATCTGTTGATTGTCTGACCTCTTCTTGCAGAGCAGACACAACCTCACTCAGTTACCTGTAATAGCCCTTCTGCGTATTTTTGTTTGTAGTACTAAGAAAATAAGTGTAATAACAAATATATAATTTTGATAGTTAACTGGCCTTGAATCTTCAGTACTATCATGAAAGGAAAACTTTGCTAACTGCAATCGCCCCAAACACTTAGTGTGTTAACCATTGCTGCACCTTTCTGCCTAGTCTCTTCAATCTGAGGAAGTAGTTTTGTGTAAGAGAAGTTTTCTAAGCCTCTCTGAGCCCACATTCCCTTTTCCTATGCATCCTCTTCCCCAGTTTCATGTTAGGAAGAAAAAATATTTGTGGTTGTAGGTTGAACTACGACTAATATTCAGAAGCAAAAAATGCTGAATTTCTTTTTAACTTCTCATTCTTTGTGGTTCCTCAGCAGGACAAAAGAAACAAAGCAAACAGACTGCCAGTTGGGGAACTGAATGACAGTACAGAATATGCTGTCATAAGGCATTGACCCCACACACAGCCTGAAGATCTTATATATGGCAACATCCAGCCTGCACCAAAACTTTTCTTCCCTGCCCAAGAACCGCCAGGCATTTCAGTTTCATCAGAGTTTGTGCAATATGCTACTGTTACCTTCAGACCCACAACTCCACATTCTGGAACTGAAAAGAGGAAAACAGGTCCACCTAAACAAAGCAGCATGAAGCCTTGGGCTTATTCGCAGAGTCTCTCTGAGCTGCCCCTAGAGACAACCCATTTGCAAGCAGTTCCTGACGCTGGATACGTGTGGGATGCGAGGCAGAAAGCCAGTGAAAGGGTGAGTCACAGGGATGCAGAAACCATCCCTGACAAAATAACAGCAATGTTCTGGTAGTACAGCATCGCAATCCAGCTACTGGTAAGCAAATCTAGTGGAAGGCTGTGGTATATTTGTTTTTTTTTTTTTCCAAATTGCCCTATTTGTAAACAACAGGCAACTATAAACCCAGATATAGGAAACTGGTTCTGCCTGGCAGCAAGTGATACAGTGCCACTGTCAACAGGGGGCTGTGAGATAGGGGAACACCATGCTTCCTTCCAGACCTTGAACTTCAACAGCTCACTTAAAACACGCACGTAGAAAAGGTTAATTATTGCCCACTCTGGTAAGATCCAACTTAGCAAAGTGGTAAAGAACCTGCTTTATTTTAAACACAGGAGTTCTTGGACTTCAGAGAGACAAGTAATGTCCTTGACATGTTTTAGTAAACAAGGGTCTTGTTGAAAAATATTTGTCTATGTGATAGCATAAAATGTCTTCATCTTGAACACGTGGGTACAGGATTTACACCCACAGGTATTTATTTTTACAAAGAAATAACTTTGTATTTCCTTGCCCTTGGTGCTTGTTGTTTACTAATGCCACACCCACGCTAGAGTATAAATCCAGCTTGACTTTATTATAAATTACACACATTTTGAACAAACTACTGAATGCTGTTATCATGGTGATAACTGCCGACAGCCATCAGGGATTATGGGTAAATCCCAAAATTAATCTGACTGAGATTTTCATCTTCATTCTGTCAGTTGGAGCCCGAGGATGCTAAATAAGGTACAAAAGTGGTTTTAATTTTTTAGTATTAAGGTTACAAGAAGACTCCAGCCTAGGTTATGGGGCTGTGTGGGAGGAAAGGAATGTGAAAAGACAAGGAATACATCCATGGATCATATGAAGTCTGCTCTGCCTGCGAGTGCTTGCACAACTCTGAAGGATGGTGGGGAGAGAAGGAAATTCTGTTGACTGGTCTGATGTGGTCATGTAAGAGCAGGGTTCTTGCCATTATATCTGAGATTATTTTGTCTCTCTATTTCAATTCTCTGAAAATAAAGCTAGAAAAAAACCATAATAATAGCTTAAGAAATCCATTTCTGGCTTCCTAAACAGGCTTGCATGATTGCATTCTTCATTTCCTGCCCCAACTTCCCATTTTCTGTTCTTGCATACTCTTATTTCCTTTTTTTTTTCCTTTTTTTTTTTTTTTAAATCATCACTGCATTGACCAACTCTGGAAAGAATTAATGACTGACACCCTTATGCTTTGGGAAATTCCTGAGATGTCAAAAGTCTTGGTGTGGGGACCATACCGTTAAGGTCTGCAATGATATACAGCAGCAAAGGCCAAACGGTTAACGCAGTAGGCTTCAATACACAAATTCATCTCCTTATTTGACCTGTTTGACTCTTTGAAAGCACCTGAGGATTTGCTTGCCTAAATTCCTCATGTGGGTGCAATGGCATCCACAGCGAAAGTTCCGGGGGCCTCAGATCCTAAGGTAATAGAAGTTAATAAGTACCTTACCAGAGAGGCTCACTGGTATACACATCTTTCTGCCTACAGAGCTGAAGATGATCTACTATCATAGGATGAATTTCAGGGTGTTTCTAGGGACAGTTTATCTCTATGGAGGACATCAGTCCTCTGTCACAAAATGTAAATATGTAACTGTCTGTTTTAAAACAAAACCACAAGAAATAATTGTCAAATCTTTTCAAATTGCTAACATCTTACAAGGTATTTTCCTTCTGTGCAAATAACTGAGATTTACTGGTAATCTGAAATGCCTACAATGAAGGAATAATTATTATATGACCCAGTTTAGATTGGCATGTTTGGTAGTTAAGTTCTAAGCTAAAATCTAAACATTCTCTGCAGCCTACGCTGAATTAGTTACTTGTTTTTTTCTTTCCCTCGCTTCAAAAGCAGCAAACACTGAGAGGACCGTGTTCATCTCCAATAGGGAGCAAGCGAATAGCTGGGCACCTTCACCTGTTACCTGCTGTTGGCTGCAAAGAGCTCTCGCCCTAAGTGCACTCTAAGGACATAACAGTCATGTAATAAATGATACTCTAGAGATTCTGCTAAAACCGCCCTGGTACTATGCCATCTAAGTGCCTTCCAGCAGCAGCTTTGCAAGCTGGGTAAGCTTTGCCATGTGCCTAAGACACCAGGGACATTTGAGCAAAAGGCAGAGCTGAAAAGGATGATGTTTTCTTAGTCACTGCATAAGCCATCCTGTTCTGCTCCATGTCTTCAAAGACCCACAGAGAGCAAAATGGAAAGTAAACTGAATTTTGCTTATACTACAAACTACAGAGCCCAAGGAGTGTCCTGCTAGACCAAACAAAGTGGATTCATTGATACCTTTCCTCTTCCCCTGGAAGTCACTGGCACATGATGATTGTGTCTGACTCCTCCAAGTACAAAAAATCAGCCAAATGTTGTTGCATGAACAGCCTATAAAAAGAGAAACCCCACCTTACCAACCCTATCCACTGCACATTAGTATTATAAAATACTAGCTATTCTATTCACTTCAGAATACCCGTTTAATGGTTATCTCCTTCCTACCTAACTTCTCTCCCATACCTAGCAATTGCAAAATACTGATTACCAGAAAGGAAAACTAAGCAATGAAGGACAAGATCCTGGCAACCGTGACTAGCCCAGGGTTAGCAGATAAAGGAACTTCTCTCCAAAGTGAGGGATTGCTTTAAATTAGTCTGCTCCTGTTCTTGTTAGGGAACTGAAAAGAATTTCAAATTAAGAATAAAGCAAAAAGCTGCAAAAATCAATCTGCGAGTGGCTCTGTAATCAGATAACCCATTATGTGCTGAGGGCACTCCCTCCGGGCCTACAATCCCTGCCTGCTCCCTTGGGCCACTGCCCTTCATGCTCTTCTGCATTCACAATCTCTAGCTGCAACGTCCTTGAGGATTTACTCTGCTCTATTAGCCAACAATCACACTTCCAGCACTTCTGCATTTCATCGTGACTGCAGAACCGGCAGCACGGTGGTGACTGAAAACCAGGCCAGCGTTCTCCAGGACCCACATGGACTGCCAGCCCAGGGAGGAGGGCAAAAAGGCATCTTCAGAAGATGTTTCCAAACAGCAGGACCTACTGGCTGCGCTGAACTGCCTGCTGAAGAAACGCCTCTCACCTATGGGGACACCATCCTCCTAATTTTGACACAACACAGGCCGTATGGTTATGCCCCATTGTAACTGGCGTTAGAAGTACACGCCAATTTTCCATTGGAGCTCTGGGACCGCTTCAGTGCAGCCAAATACAAACTCATCCAGTATTTCCAAGATGTTTTACAGCTGGTGTAAAGACAGCGCAACAGTTGGTTCACTTGGAAAGCATTATGCACTGCAGGAGAAAGAAACACAGCAGTGTTTGGGGTAAAACTTGCCTTTTTTGTTCCTGTTGCCAGCTAGTGACATCCGTGTGTGCTTTCAACCTGCTTTTGCAGCAGTGAGGGCAGCACCAGGCCCTCTGAACTGCAGTTTGGATTACTGCTCTTTAAAGAACAGGGTGTAATAGAATCACAGGATGGTTTGGGTTGGAAGGGACCTTAAAGCCCACCCAGTCCCAGCCCCTGCCACGGGCAGGGACACCTTCCACTAGACCAGGTTGCTCCAAGCCTCATCCAGCCTGGCCTTGGACACTTGCAGGGATGGGGCATCCAGAAATAGCTACAAACATCAGTCAAGTTCAGTGAATCCCTTGCCTATCCCAAGAACACGTGGGGAAAAAAAATCAGGCAGAACATATGTTTTGCTATTTTATATGGCTTTTAACCCAAAGAACTTTGAAAACTGTAAACATCCACAGAAACGGTTTCAGCAATAATATAACAATTACTTGATACCACACAAAAATTGCCTAACAGTGCAGGACCTCAGCCTTGATACAAGCATTTACATTACAGCAGCAAATGTTTAAGTTACTGCTGAGAGACCGTGAGCGGCACATGCGGAAGCACCAGCATGCCTGAGAGGGATTAGCAGGCAGACACAGGTCTGTCTCAAACCTGTCACAGCCTGCCCAATCCTATTCAGAGGGAAAACTTTTTGTGCCAAAACGCTAGAAATGAGCTTTTTCTAGTGATGTTCGGTCGTATTTGGCAAAAATAAAAAAGATAATGATATTTGGGGACAAGAAGAAATCACCTTCCTGGAAGCTAACCAAGAATAAAAAGGAACAAACGTCTTAGAACAGCATTTGGACACCATGAAGTTGGATTGTCACTTCTTACACATGCAACCCTGTACAGATTCCACTGCAGCACTCCCAGGACAGTCCCTGTGCTCCAGGACAGTCCCTGTGCTCCAGGACAGCATCTGTGTCATCACAGGATTCTTCCGCATGGCCTTTCAGGGGCAGTTAGTGCAATGGATCCTGCAGCAAGCGTGCAGAAACTGAAGTATCATTGGATATCCAGGAACTGGGACACAGTGTGACCTCAGGGCGTATTTCTCTTCATTATTAGAACAGTAATTTTATCTTTCCAACAGTATTTGCAGTCCATCTTCTTTCCTCCCAGCCCAGACGCACCGGGCATTTTCCCAGTGCTCAAAGGACACCCAGAGGCAATGCTGGCCAGCTCGAAGCAGCCTTCCTTCCCTCCCCCAGCTTAGTGAGGCTGTTTCCCAGCTCCAGGAGGCTCGCTTCCCTGGGCTCAGAGCGGAGGGAGGACCTTCTCCCGCAGCCCAGCTCCTCCTAGCAAAGCACCCGAGAGCCGCCATCCTGAGGCACTACCTCAGGCTGTGAGGAAGCGGGAGGCCCTCTCCACCAGCCAATCTGAGGCGTCCCAGAGCAACACCCATCCAATGAGCACCCACGGTGGGTCGCCCCAGCTCCCCTCAGCCAATCAGCTTCCAGTACTCACCCGCAGCCAGGCCCCCAGGGCGCGCGGAACAGTCCCCTCAGGCAGCAAGGTGGCGGGAAGGGCATGGAAGGGAAGATGGACACCAGGGCGGCAGGGACGCCCAGCCTTCACCAGGGGCAGGAAGGCTCGCCAGCTGCCTAGGCATTTCTCCGCAGTGCTAGCACTGCCTGTCCTCACCATTCTGTCACGGCTGCCTGACTGAAAAGAGCCAAAGGTCTGAAAACCAGACAATAATCACAGAATCCCAGACTGGTTTGGGTGGGAAGGGACCTTAAGGACCATCTAGTCCCACCCCTTGCCATGGGCAGGGACACCTTCCATAGCCCAGGTTGCTCCAAGCCTCATCCAGCCTGGCCTTGGACACTCCCAGGGATGGGGCATCCACAGCTTCTCTGGGCAACCTGTCCCAGTGCTCCCCACCCTCTGCGGGAAGAATTCCTGCCTGATATCCAATCTAAACCTCCTCACTTTCAATTTAAACCCGTTACCCCTTGTCCTGTCACTACAGGCCCTTGTAAAAAGTCCCCCCACAGCTTTCCTGTAGGCACCCTACAAGGAAAGACCCAAAGTTTGTTCTCGGTTTATAAATTTTTATTAGCTGGATAGTGTACACAGTACTTACAATTGCATCTATTAAAGACCAAAATACACTTGAAAAAATGCATCATATAAAAAAAATTATAAACTTTTAACTATATACAAACTTTGCCTCACGTTATGTTACTCTCAGTACCCTCCCACACCCATTCCCAAAGAAAAGCTTTCCTCCCCTCCCCCCTCCCCCTGCCTTTTTAACATGCAAGGCCTTAAAGCCATTTAGCATCACTTGAGGACCTTTTTTTTTTTTGATAAAACTGTTTTTTGATCGGTTTGCCACTCCAGTGCTCTCTGGGTCAATCGACCACGTTTCTCGGTCTCCCTGAGCCTCTCCACTTCTCTTTTACACGCTCCCAAAGTGGAGTTTTCGCACAAGTGCAGCCAATGCAGGAAGAATTCTTTAATTACCAGAGAGGTTTGAACTTGATGACGTCTCCAATTTAAGGAGTTTACCCAGGAAAAGAAAGCAGACTTTTTTGGTAACATGGTGTTCACCGATAACTCCAATCTCACCAAGCAAACGCTACTTTTAGAAGTGAATACACATAACCCAAAGCAAATGAAAAATATGACTGTAGCACTCAGGCCTTCACATCACTATTTAAAGTATTAACGATAAGACTTTCTATAGAACACAAATCCATAGGTTTTAATACACATTCTACAACAACGGATCCGAGAACCTATATACGAAGGGCTTATTGGGAAAAAAGTTCTAGCTGTTTGGAAGAAGTTTACAAGTTCTTTAAGAAAAGAAGGAATTACTCATGAAAAAAACCCAAATGGCCTATGTCGGAGCAATAATCTTGCTCCCCTAACTTCCAGCTCTCAGAGGTGGTTCTCCAGGACAGAGATGAGCCATCAGGCGACGGGCAGAATCGTTATGGAGAGGCTGTCTTACTCCAGCACAGAAATATTCCTCCAGCACTGACAAAATGTACAAGTGCTCTGAAAAAAATATTTACAATAACGCTGCAAATTCAACTAAAGCAAATCTCTTGTTATTCCTTCACAGAGAGCACTATGTATTTCCTGAATTGGGTGACCTCACAAGTGCCAGGTGAGGATTCCGGTCGCCAACTGAAGAAAATAAGCACCATGCTGGAATTGGCCAAGTATTTTAAGGCGGAAGCAAGCAAAGGCACCAGAGATGCCGCCAATACGATGGAGGTAAACAAATGCCTGTGGAATCATTAGGAACAAAGCCTCATTTGTGAGCAGAGCGTTGGATTACTAACATAATTTAAGACAAAACTGAAAAGAAGAGGCTTTATTTGTACATCAAGAAGGGGGCCGCTTCCTCCCACAGCAGCAGGTGTCACTGTGCGTGGAATGGTTTCTCTCAGCTTCAGTTCTCCATGTCAGCTGTGGGAGGGTAAGAACACGGAACTGGACTCCATTTAGACAATCCAGCTGCCTGAATACAAATACAAATCTGCATTTCTGCGTTGTTCTTTGACTGGCTATGTACCTCCACACACGGCTGACCTAAATGTTGTCATCCTCAGTATCCAGAGGGGCGTACTCTTCCTCCCAGATTGCCTGCTAACATTTCTCCACATTTCTGCTCTTTCCTCTTGCATTCCTTCCCACCTTCTCCTACTTTTAGGCCTAGTATTTTTCTCTTTTATCCAAAGTAAATAGAATTTTAAAGGCTCTTTCATTTTTTATCATGCCAGTCTTCTACAAGTGGCTTAGCTGTCTTCCATTTGCATTTAGTCATAAGCTTTTAGTAAATGGGAATAACACAGAAGGGCGATAATACAGGTTGTATTTTTCAAATTTACTTTTTTTGTCACTTGAAAACAGAGTTTTCAAACCAGTCTCTCCTCTCCACGGATGCTTTCCTCCAAAACACCCCACCCCCTGCTACTTTATTCAGGTTCATCATCACCTGCCCCTGTGACAATGCCTGGCAGTACTTCCAGTCCCACACGTAGCTGCCACGACGCAGCTTTATGTCTGACCGAACACACAAACGGACAGAAACGGGACTACGGCACACAGGTGGTGTACGCAGAGCCTGTCAAACCCATTCAAGATGGGAGGAGACAGGCACGGGAAGATGCAAGTCTCACCTGCTAAAACACTTCTGAACTACAGCTTCCATCGCCAAATTTCAGAGCAGTAAAAATG
Source organism: Eurypyga helias (assembly GCF_000690775.1). NCBI lineage: Eukaryota > Metazoa > Chordata > Aves > Eurypygiformes > Eurypygidae > Eurypyga > Eurypyga helias. The sequence continues at coordinate 36,414 of NW_010257745.1, forward strand.
GACCAAGTTTAAAATCTGTAATGAGCTATGGAATTAAAGATAAAGATATGTTTTGTCAAGATGCTCAGCTAGAAGCCAGCTACAGGTCATTTTAAAAAATCCTTTTTTTAAATGTAAGTACTCCTCTTTCATTAAGTGCCACTTCTTTTTAATTAAAGAGGATAGTCATTAAAAAGCCTGAAAGGTTCATCAATATCTACCTTCATTTGTTTAACAGTCCTTCAAGTTACACCAGGATGAGCTGAGTTGAGCTGCCCTACGCTTCTGCTGTCATGAAACAATCCCTCACTGCGCAGGAGAGAGCTGTAGAACTGGTTTGGAACAGCCATCAGGAAACACCATCCCAAAGATGGTCAAGTGCTGTCACTCCGAGCTGGCAGATCTGACGTCTTTTGGAGGAGCCACGCACTGGACTGGCAAGTGTAGAAGGAAGATTAAAAAAAGAAATCCTCTGAAAGAGACTCACTCAGAAGTTTAAATAATTTTTATGCTAGCATCCATTCTTCTTCCAAAGCAACAACTACCGGCAATAAACATACCAAAAAACACCAAGAGATTGCTTTAACTATTTAAATCCTTACCCCCACATCACCCTCTCCCCTCTTACTTCTCAGAACGGATACACAATACATCAAGTCCTGCGATGATCTTGAAATGTTTCTATCAGCGTGACTGGATGGCTGAGCCTTCCCTCCCCAGGGAAGAGCTTGCTGTTTACACACTGTACAAGGTGGAACTTGAAAGAACTCCCTTCAGTTTCTGCCGTACAGATGCAACAACAGGGAACAGTTCAGCTGACAGTCAAGTCCAAAGGTGTAAGGAGTAGATGCAAAGAACAAGTCTCTGTCAGGAAAACAAAGGACTGGGTTGTAGCCACGTCGGTGCTGGTCGCTGTAACTTGGAAGGGCCATAACTCCAAGAGGTCTCTGCTGGCCCTGCTGCAGCACACTTATTGCTGATCACCATGTCAGTGGCACACTCTCGCCCCGTGGCCAATCTTAATGCAAGAGATGTTTAAAGAAAATAAAACAAAACAAAGGCATGAGCAGTCAGACTCTGAAATCCCTGCGCTGGATCAGAAGAGTGTCCCAAGAAAGTCGTTAAGTTTCTTATTTGTTGAGTCGACTGCAGTTAAAATCTCGACCACACGCTGTAAACGTGGTGCTTGTGCTGTAGAAAAGGACAGGCTGTGATATGGCGATTGTCCCACTGACCGACTCGCTTGATACGCCGGAAAGGTAGAACAGGCTTGCAGAAGGGACGGGGATTCTGATCAGTTATCTGTTTCCTTTAAGCAGTGGTTAGGAGACTCTGATCATCTGTGTCATTGCTTCTTCATTGGTCTGAGTCGGATCCTACAGATTCAAAATACATACCACCTTTAATCTCAACATTTTCAGAAAGAATCCCGCACAGCTCTACCAAGAGGAGACGCTTGTGCCCCCTCCCTTCATCCCTAAATGTGTGGCGTTGTTCCTGGGCTTTACAGGTCACGATAAGACAACGGGATACACAAATCCTCCTAGTGCCCAGTAACGCGCTGTTTCTGGTAGTAAGGAAGGCCTGGCACTGGTGTAGTATTTGGGAAGAACTCCACTTCAGAAAGAGAAATACTTCTCTGCTAAAGCGCCACGACTGCTTTAAAGCACTAACCAACAACAGAACTTTCTAGTTCTGCTCTACTGTGTCCCTTCCTTTGAAGGTCTGTCTTGCACTTTTAAGGTAAATCAATATGCAGCTAACAATCAGACAGTCCCATTTTTAATCTTCCAGCAGGTGTACGATAAGGTGCCTGCCTCTACCTTTAATTCATGTCCTAAACGAATAGTTTTGGTATGCAAGCAGGAAGGCTGTGAAGACTAAATTTCTTAGCACAAACAAGTACAAACATTCTGTTTGTAAAACAAAGCGCGTACTCTTCTGTCAACATTACTGTGATTTAACTACTCAAGGCAAACAGACGCTTGGTCTCTGCAAGAAGTGAGACAGAACCTTTCTTACAAGGCCTGAAACTAAGTTCAAAGGCAGAGAGGGACAAAGGTCAGCAGCCTGGCCCAGAAACGAGCAAACAAAGCCGGACAAAAGCACCTCCAAAGCGTATCCTGAAGAACTGGAAGTGGCAGTTGTCCAAGGACCAGACAAAATTCTACTTACCTGCATATGAGGGCTGTCTTTTTCCTTTGGTGAGAAGAAACGGCCACCTTCTCCCCGCTTCCTGGCCATGGCATGACGATGCCGAGATTCATGCAAGTATTTCTGCAACGATAAGAAGTGGGCAATGAGAGAGCAGCCTACTGCGTCTCGTTCAGTGTTTACAGTACGGCTCCATATACATCCAAGCTTTAAAAGCATGCAAAGGAAGCAGGACAGCCACCAAGGGACATACAAAAATGACTCTGACGTAGCTTATGGAAAAAAAGAATAATAATAATTGCAGAACACTAAGATTCCAGTCCTCGTTTTCCAGCACAGGCAGTTTTCTGTGCCTTTCTCATCAAGCAACCCCATATTAGAGCCGAGCTATAGTCTCACCCTTCTTTCTTTGGGAATTTTTCCCTCCGCTTCAAGCTTAGCACGTGCCTGCCTCCTCTTCAGGATCCGGTGATACTGCTTGGCGTTTACGTAAAGGGGCTCCTCTTCCAGCATTTCTGCTCCAGGCAAAGGTATTCTCTGGATAGCTGGTACCGACCCGGCTCCAGGTACCATCTGTAAAGAGAAAAATATGCTTTTAGAATGTGTAGCTCAAAACACAAAGCGAATGCATAAAAAGTAATCTAAAAAACAAAGTTAAAATGGAAAATGTTTGGTTTTGTTCAGATAATGCACATTCTGAAATTGAAAAGAACTGCAGAACAAATTTAAACAAATCAATTACACATCAGTCGTGCTTGGGGTTTTTTTCTGATTAGGGTAAAATTTCAATACAATATATAATTCTATGACCATGTCACTGCTTGTTGTTCAATTAAGCACCCCAGCCATGCCCACCGCGTCCCTTTCTTTTTGCTTATCACTTATTTAATTGGCATGACAATGTCAAAGCAGTTATTAAGCAAATATTACTTGTAGAGGTGCTGACATCTAGTGGGGAGGGCAGGAAAATGCAAGTTAAAAGGCATCACGGAAGAAAAAAGAATTGGCTGAGAAAGTTCTCTGATGCATTACAGGAAAAATACTAAGGGATCCTCAAGAAACGCATTAGTTGATTCAATTTTTCTAAACCTCGTCTTGTTAACAGCTTATTTTACTGTAAGCAGTTAACAGTTTATTTCATTACAAGCTTTTATTTTGTTTAACATCTTATTTTATTATAAGCAGTTAACAGCTTATTTGAATTTCAGTTTTTAGGTTTCTGAACCCAATAATCTGCCAAGGGAGAAAGAAAGTACAGAACACAGAGATTGCAATAGGACACAGGCCATTAAAACTGAAAACACTGTTTAAACTTTAAACTAATGGTAGCTACGGAGAAAACGGACCATATTAAGGTGACATGAATCTCAGACAACAGTTTCTGTAGAGACATCTTAAACCTCAACCTTTAGAAACAACAGTGGAAAGTTAAATACATACCATAACCATTCCACCTGAATTGACAACATTTCCAGCAACTGGCAGCGTCACTGTGACAGTCCCTTGTCCACTACTGGTTGTATTAGTGTTGGCTCCCGTTTGGACAATCTGCGCTCCAGCCAAACTGGCTGCTGGAATGGTGATCATGCCTGTAACAGGGACTGTAACTTTAAGAAAACACAAAAGAAAAGAAAAGAAAAAAACAAACCAAAAACACGCACACAAAAAAGAAGGGAACACCATTAGTCCCACTTCTCTATTTTACTCATTCATCCTTCCATAACATGCAGAAAGGTTCAGAAAAGCATTGCAAGTTATAACAAAATTCCAATCCCTCGTCCTCCCACTTCCCAGTTTTTGCATTTGTATTTGCCCAGTAAGCGCAGTGTCAGCTAAGAGATCACGTACTCTCAGGTGTAAAAGCAAACTTAAGCGTTTCTACTTTAACAGCCCCTGCCAAAGGAAAGAACCATTTTTATTTTCCCGGGGAAAGAAGCACAGAGGGAATCCTGTGCAACAACATTGCCACCTCTCCTTCCGTTCACTCTGCCCACAGGCTGGACCGCAGCACGAACCAGCACTGCAGCTCGCTCCGTGTTTCCTCTGACAGTAACGACAGGGCTAGTGAAAAGACACCGAGAACCCCCACTCTTCACACCCAAGGCCATACCTTGTTGAAGAATGGTGCCATCAGCATTGACTGGCTGATAGACTATGGTCTGGCCTTCAGCTGCTTGCGCTACCTGTTGTCCTTGAACCGCTATTTGTTGCTGGGTCTAAACAAAACAGAGAACACAGTAACTTTACTTTTCAAATCTCACAATTCCTGAATTAACACATGGTGCTTAAGGTGTTTCAGGCATCTATTTCTTTTGCTTTACTACCAGCATCAAGAAATAGGATGGAGCACAAACCAACTGAACTGTAGCTAAAACACCTAAAGCACGTCACATACGTTTTCTATCAGTGTAGTATTTAACATGGAAAGAAACAAGTTCTAGGTTTCCTGGCTCACTATGAATATGTTAAAGGAAGAACGATTCTGCTCAGAAATTTAATTTTGGTCCTAAATAAAAGAATCAGCAGAAAACACAGGTGTGACTAGACTACTTCACAAAATGGCGCAAGTATGAAATTACCAATACTTGATGTTTTCAGATTTCAACAAATAAGACAAAAACAACCATGAAGCAATAAAATACAGAAACACAATGGATAAAGACATGCAATCTACTACTTCTGCCCCAGAGTTACGTATGAAAAGACTACAAAAATATGAAATTTATTCTCGAGTTCTCCTCAATATTAATAATTCCTCCTTTTTTTACTTAACCACACCTTAAGCCATTGTTTCTCTTCCTATTTCTCTCAAGAAAACCCTTTCATGCTGGTGCAGTTACCTGTGTCTGGCCAGCAGTAACTGCAGTCTGTGGCTGCTGTATAATGATCTGCTGGGTCTGGCCCTGCTGCCCCTGTACCTGCACAGCCTGCCCACCTTGAATCTGAATCTGACCTGGCTGGACCAACTGAATCTGTGGAAGAAAGAGTCAGAAAGGAACATTAACTACGCCTCTTATTTCTCCCTCCTTGGCCTCAGCATTACCAAATCATCTCTGAGGATGATTTAGTGTTGCAAAGAAAAAGAAAGTACTGATTCTTCTCTTTTTCCATTTTAAAATGAAGAGGTTTACTTTACTCCTCCTGGTGACACAGCAGTCATCACCATACAGAACAAAGGAAACATAACATGCTGGTGTCATTAATCCCTAGCAGTTCTCCACTGCTTACACAATAAAACCATCAAAAGAAATAAATTATTCACATGAAACTGGGAAGAATAACGGTCAGGTGAAAGAGAAAAAGAGGACTAAGATTTCGGGTATCTGTAGAGTATTAAATAACCAGCACACAGAATTACTCCCAGATATACCTAAGTTGTCTTCAGCTTTGCAGAGAAGTCTTTCCACCAATGTGGAATATTTCTTAGTTTAGAAAAGAGGAACTGGAATACAGTTTGAAGCGTGTGCTTATAACAATCCAAGTTATGGATTTTCCTCCAACAACCAGACTGTGAAGAACCTAACACAAAACATTGTGTTTTCAACAAATTAAAAAAAAAAAACCCCACTAAATAAACCTCTCGAGACACTGAGACATCACGTGTCTTCCTGGACTGTGCTGAACTTGAGTCCTAAACCCCATTCTCAAATCACTAGAACACTTTTTGTGCCACTGTTACAGTTCTTCCCTTTGCTTCTGAAGAACACACTTTGATCAGCTGCTTAAATTAAAAAAAAAAGTCTTTTAGACAAATATTTCCAAAGAATTGCTTCTAACATAATCCATCTTCTATACCTTCTACAGTATTACCTTCTGTGCAACAGAAATGAATTTCTGTGCAACAGAAATTCAGCTTCAGCCATCACATATTAGGTGAACTCAAGAACAAGAGTTATTTTCAAGAAGCTTTCTTCAATTAAAAAAAAAAAAATCAAACCAAAACTTCCTTCTGAGCCATAAATTGAGTAGGCACCTGATCAACAGCAAAACAGCAAGGGCCAGTTAAACTAAAAACCAAACCAACCCCCAGACCAACTCCAGCTATATTTTAACAGACTTCATTTAAAAGGTTTGCACCATCCCATACAATACAAAAGTCAAATACACAAAGAATTTTCACTGCATTCTTAACAGGCAGCTCCCTGCCCGATCCATGGCTGGAGAACAACCAACCTTGGCCGGTTTAATTTTAAGAATGCTGCAGCTAACGTACTATCTGACAAAGGGCGAACATCACAGTTTGTTCTCTGCAGTTTATTTTACATAAAATAAGGGTTATCTCACCTGCTGCAGCCCCTGGGTTCCAGACACCGGGACTTGCATGATTGTCTGGCTCTGGCCCCCAGGCACAGCCTGCACCATGATCGGCTGGCCAGTGGATGTGATCAGCTGACCTCCGCTCACTTGTACCATCAGTGGTTGACCCTGGACCTAGGAAACAGGAGAAAAAACAAACAGAACAATGAAAAAGTCTGGCAACACGAAACCAGAAACTGAAGCGGCTACCACATGCGGCTAAATGCTTACCCATTTCAACGCGGTGACCAGAGAAACTGAGCAACAGTCACTAACCCGGGTTCAGAACCAGCATCAAACAGCTTTAGTTTCTCAAACTCTTTTTCCATGAGGTGCTACTGGGTTTAGTAAATTATCTCTTTTCTGTTACAGTCTGAACAAAACTTCCAAGTCTAATCGCAATAAAGCATGAAAAGCACAGCCAAATTTTCCAGACACAATAACTATCTTCATGCACAGCCTGAGAGCAAAGTGTAATAAAAGAAACTTCATTATCCACATCACTATTACTAATCTTTAATTGGGGTTCCTAATGAGAAAAAGCACTAAATAAGCAATTCTGAGGTAGCTTCAACTCTCTCCGATTACATGCCTACATTTCCATTTCCTGACCCATATAGAGCCTGCGATGTTCTTAGGGAATCTTGTCATGGTTATTAAGTGAAATTATGAATGTAACAACACAAGATGTAGCTCAGTAAAGAACGGTGAAAGAAAATGAGCAGCAGCCACTTCTTGGCCCAACAAGGCTTACAGAGGATTTATAAATGAGGCGTAAAGTCTCTGGACTCAGGGACCAGGTATGGCTCTGCTCACCAGGCCAATGAGAAGAAAAGCAAGGGGAAAACCTCTCTCTTTAAACACCCTTACCCAGTAAGGCCCCAAACTCCTCGAAACCTATCTTTGAGAAGAGCGCACCTCTGCGGCTTAAATGTGAAAGGAGTCTTACAACCTGGGTGATCACCCTTTACCCCTCTTGCTTAGACACAAGAGCAATGCAACATGATAAAGTATCTCTGAGCTCTTGGCTTTTCTGCCTGTAAACTGCAAGGATCTCCACAGGGAATGCTCACTCTTCAGCCACTGTAACATTCCAGGCTAAACATCACTACGGATTTGCAGCACATACTGAACTACCTAAAAAAAGCTTCACTTGGCATAGTTCAAATACCTTAGTGAATTATAGCACATCCATGGAAACAACCACGGTTGTACCTCAGTGATCAACGCCCTACAGAGGCTATCGTGACTTTACAGGTGACCTAACACCCCCGTGGCACTGTTCTGTGCCTCAGCCTTGTAACTATCACATAAAAGTCCCTAAAAAGTCGATAGTGCTTGTTTTGAATTCCAACAGAGAGAGAAAGATAAGCATGCTCAAAGAAGCGCAGCCATCAGTACAATATCCAACAAGCAGAAAGAGAAATGACACATTCCGGGGCTCTTGTTAATGTATTAGAGCAAGCCAAAACAGAAAAAAATAGAAGGAGGACACACATGATGATGACCAGGCCACAGTGACCCAAAGCAATTCAAGTCAGCCAGCTTTTCGTGTATTAACTCTGAACATAAAAAATGCTGTGTTCACCTTTACACCTGGCAAGGCCATCCCAGCCTCTGGAACTCTCCTCTTCTGAAGAATTAAAACCCACACAAAACCAAAATACCGAATGAACACCACACTACTGAAGTGCTACAGCTATCTGGGGCTTATCAACCCCTGTAAAAGCCTCCTACGAAGAGCCTGGGGAGGCTTTGAAGGGAATACTTCATGTGGAAAGAAACCAGGGTTTGAAACAACCTCGTGTTTCTTTCCCATCTGTGAGGCATTTACTGGTAGGACACATACTTCTCCTGGGTCTCCCTGTGTTGTTCACACGTAATTAAGAAATCGGATCTCTCAATCCCAGGGAGGCCAATACTGTCCCCAGGTGCCCTTTTTAATCACAGATGAACAGGTTTCACTCTTCAGGCTGGTGGGTCACCCACCATCTCTCTGTCTTTCTTTCCTGTAGTGAAAACAGAATCACTTACAGTGGGTATTGCAAACCTCATCTCCCTGAAACTAGAGGAATTCCCTGGATTGTATCTCTTGACTGTTACTTCCTCATCTTAGCGTTCTTTCCTTTCAAGTCCCACTTCAACCACTATTCCCTTTCAGAATTACAGCAGCAGGAAAAATTCCGGCGTGCACCTGAGATCCAATGACAAGCTCTAACCCCACGCTCTCCATGGAAAACCTTCAGCTAGCGTGAAGCAGAGATACTACCGCTAACAAATTTTCCTGCTCCTATCAAACCCTGGAAAAAACACAGCATTAGATATGTGGCGATGGTGAGAGTCATGCAGTGCTCACAAACACGATTAGAGAGATCACCACTACCTGGAGGGTCTGGACTTGCTGGCCTGAGGCGGATGCCACCTGGGCCTCAGTCTGCAGTTGGACAGCAGTGACACCACCCTGCTGCTGGGAATAGGAACAGGAATAGCTTGAAACATGGAAATGCACAGCTCTGACAAGAGATGACGACACTTTGCTGGAAGAGGGTGATTTAAAATTCATATGCACTGCTCTGGGAACATAAGGAATGTGAATACGCCAAGCAAACCTAAGAACGGAATACCAACAAAACCACATGATACTGACGTCAAGGCTTCCATATCCCAACCAAAAGTCACTTAAAAGGACACGAGAGATCATTCTGCAGAACTGAAAATCTCAGCTTCACTGTTTTAGACTGCTACCTTTCTGCAAAATGTTTCCTTTCGCTGCCCAGGTTTCTTACTGTGAAGAGGCTTCAGCTTTTGTCAGCCTTGCTGGTTACAATCAAGGCCATAAATTCCTTTCTGCTCAGTACAGCAGCACAGATGACTACAATATAGGCTTCCCCCATGTCACCCCTGCATCAATGTCTTCCACCTTGAAGGACAATCTTGAGAGGTTGCATGAGCACTTAAATCTAAAAGCCTTTTCTATCTTTAGCCTCTTTAGTAAGAGTCCCAAAATAATCTACGTTAACTGTGTTAGCATTTTGGGACGTGAAGGACATCTCACTACTAAAAGCTCTACTCCAACAAGCCTATTAAAATAAATGATTTCAGAAAAATATTTTATGTCCAATACAATGCTTTTATATTTGAAAGTCCTTCAGAGCATATACTAAAAATTAAATAAGCCAAGCTATGGTTTTTCCTCCTTTTTACCTCCAAAGTGTCAATAAAGCAAAATAAATTTTTGTTTACCTGTTGGAAGCAGGCATTTTTGATAATTCTTAATACATAATGTTTTAACCTCAAGTACAATGTTGCTCTGACTGAAACATTCGGCTTCAACTAAACTCAAGGGAAAAAGCCAGTCCCTGCTACCAAACAGGCTGATGACAAAGCAAAGAGTATTTCACTGCAAACATAACCCAGGAGCTTGTTCATTTCCATGACAAATGTAAGAAACTCCTCTTGCCTCCAACGAACAGCAGCACAGCTTGTCTGAAAACGCATTGCTATATCCGAATGGGGGAAGCTTAAAGACGGCAAAAACCTAGAAGCCTTTAAAAACCCCCAGCCCTACTCAACTGCACATTACGAAGAGAACTGGAAACTTCTTTCTGGAACGGGTGAATTCCTCCAAAGCTACACGTTTTGTTGCAATTCCCGTACCGTGTGTTCGTTGTGATCCACCTGGAGTTCTAAACCAAGGATCTCAATAAATACTTCTTTTGGGAAAGCTGGATAAGATCTCGGTGGGCTGGAACAAAACCTATCACAACACTGGGGGGAATTGACCTTGTTCCTTGTGTGACTATTTGGATTACCATCCCGTTTATTCCATTTTCAGGGAGCATTTGTTCCTTCCCTCCTGTCACTACCAGTTTGCAAACTCCCTATTACAGTGAAATTTGTTAACTTGTACAGCTGCAACTTCATTAATTTAATTTCATAATAGTATAGTTTTAAAAACATATTTAGTCTGACTTCAGTCCACATCTGACCACTGCTCAGGTGACAGAAGTCAGGTAAACACAGACCCAGGCAGTACCATGAAGCATCTTGCTGGTTCTGCGAAACTCTGAAACGTACAAACGGATCTGTAACTCAGCACTGGCGATGCCAGCTCACCCGTTATCACCTTCCATACCTGCTGCTGAATCTGTCCAGCCTGCACAACGATCTGCTCCGTGGAACTGTTATTATTCGCGGTGTACTGCTCCATAGCGATGCAGTTCCAACGCGGTCAAAGGCCCACCTCAGCCTGGGTATCTGGCAAGACAAGAAGAACCCCTGTGATTTTTGTCCCACGATGGGTATTGTCTTACCGTAGCTGAAAAGCAAACCACCTGCTGACACCAAGGTCAGAATCACACAGCAAGAGCTGCTGTTTAATCAACACCTCATTCATAATGTCACCTCACTTCGAGTAGCAAAACTAGAATTGTAATTTCAAGAACACATAACACGACCAAGAACCGAAAAGCATCTCAATCCTGCCGTTATCTTCAGCCAATCACACAGTGGCTATGAACCCATTTCTCTTCCTGTTTTACCCCCCAAGTCTGTGTAGTCTGGGCTATGGATGGACTGCTGCCTACACCGCACCTTGGTGAAAGAGAGGGATATTATCTCTACAAACCCTCGCAAAATACAAGGTTTAGGTGTCAAACTGAACATTTCAGGAATTCAACAAAGCTGAGTGAAACTGTCTCTCCTTCCCCAAGTATGCAGCACTCCCTCCTTACAGCTTTCTTCTCTTCCTTCCATGTATTCTGAAAACAGCCAGCAGACTTCTCCCTGCTTCCATCCTTTGTGCCTCTCACTCCTCCGACCCTCGCCTCCGCACAAGAACATACCGTTGAAATACAATACCCAGTTCCATTACCTCCTTCTCCCTCAACAAGGGAAGGATTCTTAATTTTAACGAGGTATTTGATTTATGCTGTGACTGAGCAAGTACCTGCTACGTGACTGAAAAAGCAGCCTATAACTTTAATCTTTGAAGTGTAATGGGACAAATAACCCAGGCTCCTTCAGTTTTCAAAGAAACACACGCAAAATTTAGTCACAACTGTAACAGTCGGTGTGGTGCACACTGTAATGACACCTCTCGCACCTCCTGCTCTTTAAAGCATCCTCTGCATTTCAGTGCCTTGTATTTACCTTAAGAACCCTTTTTCACCAACTTACTCCTCAGCGTGATCCAAGAAAACCTGCGATGACTTCGGATTTGGTTGCTTTCAACACAAAACCTCACTTACCTACAAAAACTAACGATCAACCAGGTCGCATCATGACAGACCAGAACCACGCTCTCTACATCCTCAGCCATAATGACGCAAGAACCTTCCCAGTCCCTGCCAGATCTTTTGTTCAAACTAAGGATGTTATGACACTAACCCTGGCGATCACAAAGATAATCTGACTCAGCTCTGAAAGGCACATTTTGCTGCAATTTTAACTCTATCCTTGGCCCATTCAGTAAGGGTTTTTCACAGCCTGACAGGAGAAAAGAAGAGAAAATACTCTCCCTGAAGATGATGCTGTCTACCCAGGTTCTCACTTCAATTTTGCACTGTATACTTAATTTCTGCCTTAAATGCTTGTGGGCCTGTCAGAGAACAGCTCCCACGTTTCACTCTCAGGGAAGTGTTTCAGTAGCAAGCCCAGGGTGCCAGTAAACCGTATCTGCCAAAGTCCTCCCGCTTCTTTAATGCCACAACCAACAATCAAGCACATTTCTGCTTGGGAATGCTTCTTCACAGAGCCCCGTATCAAGCCCCTGTCTCATTTATTTAAAACATTAGCAGCATTGTAATCCTAACTCCGCACCAGCTGTGGCTAACCAGCTACAAACAGCAGAATTTTGACGTGCTGGATCATAGTCCTCCAAGGGATTATTTCAAACCCTTCATTAAAACACAGAGCAGCAGCGTTACTGTATTAAATTTTAAAGATCACTGACCACTGACATGCTCCTCCCATGGCTGATCTCACCAGCCAGCTCCTCCTCACCAGGCCCTTGGCTGCACCGAAAACGACTTACGTTCTAGCAGTATATATTCATACACACACACATAAGGCTATAGAAGCTACATCAGCAAGTTCTCCTGGCAAATAAGCTACGCCAAGAACAAACCAGTGTGATAAACTGTGCTAGGGCTCGAGCCAGCTCGAAAACATCGTTTCGAGACATGCTGCGCCCTGAAGCAACCTTACAAATTTGGCCAAAGTTTCCAGGGTGCGGGGCAGCCTGGGTGATGGTTGCCCAAGGACACCAGTAGACGGCCACCCACATGGCAAAGCCACGGACGGGATTTAACCAAACAGCACTGACAGGCCACGGCCTTTTCTCCCACTGTTCGACAGAGGAAAACACGTGGTACCCTGATTTCGTTTCCGACCTCCTTATCAGATTTGCAAGTCAGGGAGTTCATCCAGGGACGTTTTTATTTTATTGCGGAAAGCCTCGGACCTGGGGTTTCCCCAGCGGGCAGTGCACGCCCGGCGGGGGAGGCAATGCCCTGCTGCTCACGGAGTGAAGCAAGGAAGCACCGGGGCGCCCCGCTCCCCCAAAAAAGGGCAGTTTCTCCTCACGGAGGAGCACGTGGCCGGCGACATTTGGCGTCCAGGTGCGTTCAGGGACGGGGAACGCCCACAACCGCTTCACCGGCACGCTGGCAGCCCGGGAGGAAGGGGGCACGGTGGGGCAGCGGCGTGCCCTCGGGGGCTTCCCCCCACCTCCCCCAGGCAAGGCGGGAGGGGGGGAGGGGGAGAAGGAGGAGGGGCAGCCCGGGCTGCCCGCGGC